>NC_056745.1:1342204107-1342245245 GCF_019279795.1 Protopterus annectens
ACCACTGTAGATACATGTTGATCTGAAGCAGATAAGGTGTAAACCTGTGTGGCCATGTCTGTGTGCCCACTTTTCACCCCTGATATGTACATCACATGTTGGGATTACACATGTAATTACACTGTGTGTTCTGGTCCTGCTTTATTTGAGTGGTGACAGGTGCCACTTACCATGGTCTACACAACATCACATTATGTGCTGTGATAACCTGAGGAGGTTGTGTCATCATGTAAAGGGGCACAGTCAACCCAACTGCCACACAGCAATGCCCAGCTGTTATTGCACAGCTTGCTACTGGCACTTGTCAGGTGTGCTGTGCCATGATGAGCCTGTGTCCCAGCTGTCCTGTATAGTCAAGTGCATGCAGTTGTAATGCTGTTGACATAATGCATGGATGTAGAGCTTTGCAGACATGCCTGTCCCATCTGAAGGGGGTGGTGCAGTCATGCTATGTCAAGCATCCTACAGTAGGTAATACATGGCTTTCTTTACATATATGTTTGTATTGTCTGAAAGGGGGGTACATGCTGGTAGTTCTAAGGAGACTGTCCTTTGGCCAGATCCCACCAGGGTGGACCTGACATTGGGGGCTGTAGTGGTCACCCATATTGTTACACACATGGTGCTATATGTTGGATCCCCATGTGGGAATGTCATGGCACCGCTCCAGGTTAGTGAAAGTAAGGATTTGGACCATGCTTTGGACAAGTGAGATGGAGCATGAGTACACAACACAGTGTGTACATATTACACTTCCCTAACACATTTGTCTGTGCTCTGTACAGACACATTGCATGATTCTCTTCTTGCAACATGCTGGAAGTAACTGCAATACTTACTTGCACAGAAGACAATTAGCATGCAGTGCCAAGCAATGTCCCCAGATCTCTGAGGCATGTCACCTGGAGTGCCATGATATTGATTAGCATGGATACCAGCACTAATACTGTCATACACCTACTGACACAGGGGTAAACACTGTTAATGTTGCTCAATGCCAGATCATGCCTACTGACTGTGACTGGTGGAGCCCTATGATTTTTACACTATGTGACAAATGTCAGCCAACAGTCTCACTCCATCAACCTTGGCCTGACAAGGTTTATGGAAATATTAGGGCAGCAAGCCAGGCTGGAAACTGTGTACATCGTGTAAAGAGTGATATGTCCGCTGGTGTATAGGCAGTTGTCTGAGAGTCATACCCTGGGAACATAACATTGGAAGACCTCTGCTGCACTGACGCCACTCACCAGTGGGATTTGTCATCCACCATTAATGGCATATCCCTTCTAGGTATTCCCACTCTGCAGTCACAGCCACTGTCAGTGATCTCTGACTGGTACATTATCAGGTGGGTGCATATTAGGAGCCATCACTGACTCCCACACAGACATAACAGTTATCCAGGATGGCCTATAAGACAGTCAGGTGACACAGACAATATGCCAACCACTGCACAATACTATCCTGTGGGATATCATCCAACCCAGCACAATACTGTAGTGTCTGCACACTGAACACACTTGAGTCATTACACATGAGGGTATGGACACCCAGTACTGTACCCTTTGACGATCACTGTTTGTTATAATGTGGGGATGCTTTCACTGTTGTACCACCTATACTGACACGTTTTGGATCTAGATGTCAGACTGTCACTGCTATACTGAATATGCAGCCAGCACACCTATCATTATGTACACTGGCACCCTTGCCATGTCCCCACACAGGTATATTGTATAACTGTGGCAGCCAAGCAGGTGCCATGGTACACCAATACACAGTGTAGATAACAAGTCCTAGGGAGTCTGTGTCATGACCTTTACAAATGTTGTCTGTCTCCTAAATGCTGTGAAGGGGATGTGTATGCCCCCAGACAGGTGGGTGTCAGATCCCATTGTGTACTTCCCACATTGGCATGGCAAGGGTAACACATGCCTCACGTGTTGTACACACCTACAATGTCAACATGGTATACATAGCACATTCTGGAGAGACTGCTATGTAACACAGACAGTACACCCTACATGAAACTGGCCACTCATGCATATAAAGGACACATCTGCTGTGTCACACATCATCTGTGGGTTAAACAATGAGATGCAGAACATGACAATCATAACTGCTGTCAGCCACCTGTCTGAACCAGACACAGCATATTTGTAGATGGGTCAACCCCATCACCACAGCTTGTAGATGTGTACATTCAAAAAACCCAGGTGACACATATCAAGAGTACCAGACCTTATCTCAAAGTATGAATGCAGGCATACTCTGACTGCTGCCATTGTCTTTGTTAGACTGTTATACAGACAAGAACCTATGGAGCCATGCACATATACTGCTGTAGCTTGCTGAAGTCATATCTCTGTTGTGCTGCCATACCATCCTGTGCCACTTTATTGCCATTGTGTGTCCATAGGTTATCCTCTTAGACTCCTAGGAAAGAAACATATACAGGTCCATGACACACCTGTCATTGTGTAACAATACCATCAGTAAATCATACAACATAAGGTAGACAAAGTTGTTGAGTAGTCATGACACATGCTAGCATACACTATCTGTTGGTGACCACAAGTGACATGGCAAAACTATACTTCATGTCAAGTAATATAGTCACCCTGTGTCCATGTATACAGTCAAGCTCAGTTCTAGCTCTACACTTGTGTATGTTGGACAGCTATGGGCCGTATATGGTAGAGTGGAAGTTCTCCATCTCCAGCCTCTAATACAGGAACTGGCTCTGCCAAGAGTTGCACTGGTGCCACCATGCCCAAGGTCAGACATGATGCTAATACTTGATGGTGACTGCTGTCTGGTGGAGCTGTGTCACTCATGGGACTGCCCAGGACCACGTGATTACGGCCTATGTCATGGTGTGAACAGCACACTCCCCTCTGTAGCACTGGATGTACTGCCACTACAGGAGTGTGACTGTGCATGGCCACATGGACTCTCAGCAGATGGTGTTGCTGACCTACATCCATGGGTCCAATGTCCAACTCTAACCAGAAGTTCCAGCACAGAGAATGTGCAGTTCAAGACAAACTCTCTCTGAGCCCACAGTATCACCACTGTATCAGTGAACTGATCTAGGGTGATCCCATTGTGGTGGAGGCAGTCTACACTCACTGCAGCCATAGTTGCCACACTTTTCTGTTCAATGTCTCCATCCCCTGATTGTCCAATATCTGCAGCCTCTGGGGACTGGGTATGTGTGGGAATACTGGCTGAGTTCAGTGACAATGGGGGCAGAAGAGGGATGTAAACTTCTGGTACAGATTCAGCTCCCAACAACCCCACTTGTGTGAAACTGTGGCCACCATCATCATCAGAGTCCAATGAAACACTGACATCAGGTTGTGTGTGGGAGAGACTCCAACCCCCACAGTCACCTGTGAAACCAAGACAAAAGCAGTACATTACTATCTGCACTATTATGTGTGGTAATCCACACAGACTCATACAAATGAGGATCTACAACTGCATTACCACTCTCACATCTTCTCATCTCCACTTCCATGCACAACAGACTACCTCACAACAACTTACACATACAAGTCAAGGCCTTTATAACAAGCACATCAGGTAAATCAAGGTAAACTTGACCGGTATAATTTACCTTTCAGGTATGCAATATGAAACTATACTTGATAAAACAACACATAAAACCCAGTACACTTATCTTAAAAAATATATGCAACTACTAGTTTCAAAGCCTTAGGTATGTACCATAGGTTCATAGATCAGTACAAGGCTAACTGCCCTTGTGAGCCATTTTAAGCCTAACCAATCACCCCATGTGAGAATCAAACCCTGCATCTTGAGTCTGTAAGGTAAACACCTTAACCATTATGCCAACCTCCCATTCCACATCTCCCTTTCGGGTTTGAAAAGGCATGTCAGATGAATTGCCTCATGTAAACCAGGAGGCATATTTGCTCTTAACTAGAAGTTCAAACATTTTTTCTGTTCAATCAAATACACACCTGTGATTATCCATTCTACAAACCTTAGGTAAATGTTCCAGAATGGAACATACAAATATTCTACTTTGGTTAAACACAGAATTAAGTGTACATAGGGCATTATGCTGGCTTTTAACTTTAACAGGATATACATGATCCGTAACAAATCAGTATCATACTTACCAGGAGCAGGACCACTGTCATGGACAACACCTGGCAGACCTATAAAAAGGTGAGAGTGAGATAATATCAGTACCACTGCATGTTCAGCACAAGGTAATACGTGCATATATCCACTTGTACAGTAGCTACTGTGTTACTTGATGCATTGCTGACATTCTGAGTATGTGTTTACAACTGAGCTTAAGCCCAACTACCCCCTTAAGCACATAGACCTGACAACCACGTAAAAGTATATACAGCCTGCCACAATGACTGCTGCAGTACTGCACTGGTGATCTCAGTAAATGTACCTGAATGCTCCGTTGCTGTGGACATTGTGGCACCCTCTTCCATGATGTATGGTGTGATGGATGCCTGGGAAATGTCATATGTTCCTAGGTTCACCAGGAATTCCTCTGTGGCCAAAAGTGGTTGTTCCTCTGCAGGACCTCCACCTTTGGCAGCATGATCCCTGGTGACATCAGCTGCTCTTCTCCATGCAGCATTCACCATGTCTGTGGCACAGTGTCGAACATGCTCATTTGTCCTGTCCTGATGGCCAATTTCATTAACATCCCAGACCAGGTCTGTCCACAGTACAGTCCACTGTTCTCTATTATGCCTCCCCCTAGATAACAAGATGTGATAATGCTGCCTTAGTCCATCAAGTATTATTTCATTCTCTGCATCTGAGAAGTGGGCATGGCATCTGCGGTATATTGTTCCTGAAAGACAACAACAGGGGAACACATTACAGGACCAGATATGTGGATGTCCACTTTTCACAGATACAGCAAGAACATAATGGCCTGCAATATCCACTGGTCACTCACACATGTCATACATGTCACAGTGTGGCAACATACTATATGTGTGGATACCATTGAGATAATAGCAATACTGAGGTATTTCCCTGTGTGCCATGAGAAATTCTACTATATTTTCATAGACCAAGAACTCCACTCTACTGTGGTATGTCCCCTACGGCCAACCTCCCACTATGTCAAAAGACTAGTGCCAGGCAAATAGCAATGTGCTATCAGAACCACTATATGGGACAGCTGTTGGGAGAGAAGCAGACAATTATGCAAACCAGTTTTGCAGACATTCAGCTTGCATTTTGTTAAGATAGTGGAAAACATGCTTATATACTTGTGGGACATTCCCTGCTCTCACTTCTTGGACCCGGGTGTCTAAGGTTCCCCTCTTTCTCCTTTTCAGGTGACCATGGTGGTGACAACACTGCTCACCTGTGTGGGGAATATCAGTAACACTGGTGAGTTTTCTGGCCAACCTGTCCCAGGCCTCAGCCATACACTGCAAGCCCTGGAAACCACCCTGCAGCAGCCTAACTTCATGTTTTTTTACAAGGAGCCCAGCCATGACCCTGGACTACTGAATACCTCACTTCTGCACCCAAAACCATGCACCTTCACCAGACTCACCTACCATATCAACAGTCGACTGAACTGCAATGAATGCTGCAGAATTCCTGCCTATTGGGCTTAATATAGGCTGTTTTCCCACCCTTACACATCATTGAGCAGCATTCAAAAAAGCGCCTCATTGTTTAGCAGCCCACAAACCAGCTAATCAGAGTTGAGCAGCATGAAAACCCACACAATCATGGTTTTTGCAAAGCTTAAAACTGCACAAACATTGGTAACTGTTACCATGTTTATGCAGTGCTTACCGTGCTTGAGCACAGCTCAGCAGAGTGCAGTAGAGTGCAGCAGTGCTGTATTTTACAATTGTGTTCTTAAATTGTACAAAAATAGTATATTAAATACAGAGATGTCCTGCCTGCTCTGGATTCAAACCCAGGACCTACTACACACAAAGCCACAACTCTACCCATTTAGCTCCGTGGATTTCATGAAAACAAGTATACTTTCATATACTACTGAGCTAACTGTTAGCGGTGCTGAGTACAGTGCCGCACCATGCAATCATGCATAAACACACTGTAAATAAATAATTAATTACGTCTGGTTTCTATTTTTAGATGTGTGAAAGGTGTCGGCTATATATGAGCAGTGTTTGGCTCTGTGGCGCTCTGCCATGCCATACAAATTGCAATTCTAAAAAATAAAAATAACAAAAATTGCATAAATACATAAATTATGATAACTGATAACATCCATTGTCTATTTTTAGATGTGTAGCAAGTGTCAGCTGTCTATATGTGAGTACTGCTTGGCATTGCTGCGCTCTCTGCCTCGCCATACAAACATTCTGTAAAGTAAAAAAAAATAAAAAAATATAAAAAACTTGCATATTACACATTTGACAGTATTCACTGCATTTTCACAGTGGCAGGGTGCATTAATGGGGGCTCACTCTCTACCTTACATCTGACCAGGCATGCACAACCATGGGCTACCTCTACACATCTTCCTACACTGATTCAATATCCCTGTTCCTTGGCTCTCACTCAGCAGTGCACCATCATTAATATGCATGGCATGCTGCCAAGGGGGAACTGTGGCCATGTACATGGATACATTTCATATAGGCTCTACACAGTGCCTACATGAATTTTATTAAATCCTGGGGTATGAATATCACCCTTTCAGTATTTTGCTTCCTAACTTCAGTTGGAAAGTTGTTCCATGTTTACTGAATGCCATTATATTAGCAGATTATGATTTCTGAGATAATGTCAGTACAAAGTAGCTATCAGATGACAAAACTTATAATGCATAATTTGCTTCAGCAGGTCAGGGTCATGATAGCAGGTGTAGTTTGGACATTCTATGTTTTCATAGAAATTTTTGGAGAATTCACTTCATCCAACCTTTGTCATTTTATTGTCATGCTAAAGTATTGATAGCTACTTTATATATAATTTATATTATAGTAAATAAACATCTGCCTGATGAAAGACACAGAGCTATCAGTGTTAGTTTCCTGAAAAAAATCTTTTTTTAACAAAACATCAGCTTTCATAAATAATTTTAACTTAATTATCCAACTATTTTTCAGTCTGTCACTTTAGTGAGTATTAGACATTTTTTGTATTTACGTCACTTTATTTAACATTTTCTATCCATCTTTTATAATGCATACATGTTGCCTCACAATAAGACGTCCTGTTCGATTCTCAGCTAGAGCATCTACTGTGTGGAGACATGCGTGAATGGGCGTACCTTCATTGAAGGTTGTGCATCAGGGCCGGCAACTCGGCACGTAAAAATCTACTGCCATTCATTAGCGGACCAGAGTTCCACTGTGGCAACCCCTAACCAGGAAAACCCAAAAGACACAACAACAACATGTTAAATTACATACCCCATTAATTGGTAAATATGAGTACACATTTTTTAAGAGACTGGCTTCATTGGGAGTAGTTTTGTCTGTCCCTGTAGCACCATCTTGCACCTTTCTTGGCATTTTAACCTTTCAGAGTTCTGCATTGTATTAATTTGGCCTGACTGAATTATTTTTTTTGCCTGACTGAATTGTTTTATATATTTTCTGGCAGTGTTTTCTCATCTGTCCTGAAACTGGCTCACCCCTATTCCTGTGGTGGAGTATAAAACAGCTTTTATGTTATCTGATAGCTTCAAGGCTTGCCGATTTAAAAATAGTTTCTGTTTGTAAATTCTTGTATACACTGTTGGAAACTCCTGGTTTTCTTGCTGAAGTGTGATTCTCAAACAATCTGGAAATATATAGCTGATTGATAAGTAGGGTTTATATTACAAGACCGAAGGTGCATTCCTTCAAATGTGTCTTAGTCGAACCCATAAGACTGAAAATGCAAAATATCGAAGTGGCTTGTAAGCAAATTCTTTCCCTGGGAAAGAATTCACTTGACCGCTTCATTACTTTGCCGTTGTTGGCACTGTAGTGCAGTCTCAGAGTTGGTATATTTAAGTAGGAGGGGTGTGGGGGCCAAAGCCCCCACTTAATGTAATGTTTTAAAGTTTCTTTTTATTTTTTTATTGTTGGAACAGCAATTATTTTTCCTTGGAAAAAAATCACTGTTCTGACAGTTCGACATTTTAAGCTTCCACTTACATAGGTCGATTAATCACCGTTCACTTTTTTAAGCATTCAATGATATAATATAGACCTGAAAAGTATATTTTCTTGCCATTTTAACCTTTCAGAGTTCTGCATTGTATTAATTTGGCCTGACTGTTCTTTTTTTTTTTGCCTGACTAAATTGTTTTATATATTTTTCTGGCACTGTTTTCTGTTTCTCATCTATCATGAAATTGCCCCCCCCCCCATTCCTGTGGTGGAGTATAAATCTTGTCTAACAGCTTTTATGTTATCTGATAGCTTCAAGGCTTGCTGATTTAAAAATTGTTTCTGTTTGTAAATTCTTGTATACACTGTTGGAAACTCCCAGTGTTCTTGCTGAAGTGTGATTCTCAAACAATCTGGGAATATATTGCTGATTGATAAGTATATTTTCTTGCCATTTTACCCTTTCAGAGTTCTGTATTGTATTAATTTGGCCTGACTGAATTATTTTTTTGCCGGCCTGAATTGTTTTATATATTTTCTGGCACTGTTTTCTGTTTTTCATCTGTTCTGAAACTGTTTCCCCCCTCCCTCCCTATTCTTGTGGTGTTTGTTATAGTTGGTGGCTTTGCAGTTGCCTGCCCCTACTGTAAGTTTGATCTGGGACACCCCTCCCAGTCTAGTGTTCACTCTACTTAATACAGAGAGAACATTTGAGAAGGCCAACCCACTTAGGTTCTTAACCTTGAATTATCTTCTGCCCCTCCTTCCTCTCCCCTTACACTTTACTAACAGAAAAAATGCACTTTATTCATCTGCTTTTACTGTATTTGTGCTTCTTCCTACTTTATTACTTTATTTTGTTTTTGCCTCTTCTTAAAAGGACTCAGCTGCATTTATTCTGCTGCATGCATCACTGCTTGGCAGTAGCCTGACTAAATTGTAACTGTCATTCAAAGGCTTTTGGTTTAAGCACTTGGGCTTCAGACCAGTTGTTTTACATTAGGAAGGTTTGTGGTCTGCACTGTTGTGGCAGGACAGGTAGCTTACATCCTTCTAAGTTGGGAATTGCTGATTGAAGTCTCAGTGTCTGTTATTCTAAAAGTTTATTCATTCTGCTTTGAACACTTTGGCTTCAGGCCAGGTATTTTAAATTAAGAAGATTTTATGGTCTGCACTCTTGTGGGAGGAGAGGCTAGATTCTACCCTTCTGAGCTGGAAATTTCTAAATAAAGGCTTATTGTGCCTGCTTATTTGAACTGTTTTTTTTTTCTGAAATCAGTGTGCCTTGTTTGCTGTAGCATAGACTAGATTCAGGCCTGCTGAATCTAGCTTTGTTTGTATAACTCGAGCACTGACCCAGGCCATCTTTTTTGGAGAAGGTTCCCCTGCACCTTAGTGGCAGGAGTGTGCAGTTGGAACTTGTCTGATTGAAGACTGCAGGAACAGGGCTCAGTTTTAAGATTTTTTACTGGTTAATTGGGTAATTTGTTTAAATCAGTTTGCTTGTTTTCTATTGTTATATAAAAAATGCCCTTTATTCACCTGCTTTTACTGTATATGTGCTTCTTCCTGCTTTATTACTTTATTTTGCTTTTGTTGCCTATTCTTAAAAGTACTTAACTGCATTTATTCTGTTGCATTTAATACTGTTTGTTAGTTTCCTGATTAAATTGTAACTGTTATTCTAAGCCTTTGGTCTAAACACATGGGGTTCAGACCAGTTGTTTTACATTAAAAAGGTTTGTGGTCTGCACTCTTGTGGCAGGACAGGTAGCTTACATCCTTCAAGTTGGGAGTTGCTGATTGAAGGCTTAGTGTCTGTTATTCTGAAAGTGTATTGGTTCTGGTTTAAGCACTTGGGTTCACTCCAGTTATTTTACATTAAGAAGGTGTGATCTGCACTCTTGTGGGAGGAGAGGATAGATTGTGTCCTTCTGAGCTGGGAGTTTCTGGTTAAAGGCTTATTGTGCCTGCTTATTTGAACTGTATTTTTTTCTGAAATTGGTATGCCTGTTTGCTGTACGATAGACTAGATTCAGACCTGCTGAATCTAGTTTTATTTGTATAACTTGAGCACTAATCCAGGCCATGTTTTTTTGGAGAAGATTCCCCTGCACCCTAGTGGCAGGAGTGTGCAGTTGGAACTTGTCTGATAGAAGACTGCTGGAATATGCTCAGTTTTTAGCTTTTTATTGATTAATTTGTTAATTTGTTTGAATCAGTATGCTCATTTGCTACTGTTATATTTAAAAAAAGATACACTTTATGCATCACCGCTTAGCTGGGGTTAGACTATTCCCAGCGCCATAGAGTCTACTCTTCAAGTTTTCTCCTAGAACTAGCCATTTTATTTTAGTTTTAGCACTCAAATATGTTTCTTTGAGCTGAACACTTGTTCAGAACTCATTGTAAGCACTAAATAAGCTACAAATTACTACAGCACTCAACTTTCCTCACTTGTCTAGAGGAAAACAGTTTTTAGTACTTAATAAATAAGCACCTATCCTGGCATGTATAAGGGTCAACTCTCCATGTTTTCTCCTGTCTACCTGATGAATCTGGGCATCTTGGAGCAATGCAGCAATTACCTCATGTACACAGACAACCCTCTCCTCCTTCCACCCAACACTACAACCTGTGAGAGATACACTTACATAGCCAAACTGGAATCAAAGCTCTCTTCACCCAAGACTGGACTAGACAGTCAAGAGGAGAAGGCAAACACTTGTACCACACCACACTCATCACATAGTCTCTCAAAGCCTACACCACCAAAACACACACATAGAAACATAAAACACACAACTACATTCTCGGAGGCTCTCAATAAAAATCTGCATAAGCAACAGAGACCTCCAAAGCAGAAAGGCAAGCAACCACCCCCCCAACAAAACCCAAATGACACATAGCCCACAAACTCAGTGTGCCACTCAATCACAGCCCATAAGGCATAGCAACATACCCAACACTCTAGTCATAGGTGACTCTATAGTCAGGCACACTGATGTACCACTCACCAGGCTAAACAAGGATAAAGTTATTGTCAGCTGCCTGTTGGGTGCCAGGATCCACCACATAATGCACACACTCAGGTCATTCCACAAAAGGTACAAATATGATTCTGTCTTTGTCCATATTGGTGTGAATGACCTGAGATGTACCTCCCTGGATTACATGAAAAGAGACATGGAGGAACTCTCCAATCATGTAGCCCAGGCAGGTATGGCCCTAGCCTTGAGTAGTACCCTGCCATCACCCAGAATGATACCACAGTACAAGGACAAAAAGATTGACTTCAACAATTGGCTAAGCTTCTGATGTCATTCTAAGGGGATCCAGTATCTGTCTGCCTTGGATGACATGATCAACAGACAACGACGCTTTGACAGAGATGGCCTGCATCTGTCACCCCTGGGATTCTGGATACTGGCTAAGGCTCTTGCCACCCCATATAGTGCCTTTTTTAAGCAAGGTTCAAATGACAAATTCACCACCATAACAGGTACAAGCAAGCAAAATCTGTGGATAATGCTACTCAATGCCTGAAGTCTAAAATTCAAAATGCACTCACTCTAGGCACTCCTTAAAATGGAGAACATCGACATCTGTGCTGTGACAGAGACCTGGTTCAAGGCTCCAGAGAGCACCCCTGCATTACCAGGTTATAATTCATACCACACCTTTCGGCCACCTAACCTGGACCGAAACACTAAAAGCAGAGGTGTGTCCATATTCATTAAGGATATCCACACCTCCACGGTAGTTGCTCAGCATAATGCATCCGAGATTATCCAAGTGCAACTAACTCTGTGCAAGGCCAAAATCCAAACTGTAGCTTGCTACAGATCCCTCACCATGCCCCAGGATCCCCACTCCTCATTTCTTGATACACTGCAAAATATTAGGATACAAACCAACACACTAATAATGGTTCATAGGTTCATAGATTAGTACTAAGCTAACTGCCCTTGCGAGCCATTTTAAGCCTAACCAATTATCCCTTGTGAGACTCAAACCCTGCACCTTGTGTTTGTAAGGCAAACACCTTAACCATTAGGCCACCCTCCCAACCCAACCAGTTTCCCCACCATTAACTGGGAAAACTACTCACGCACTAACTCTTTTTCTCAATGTTTTCTGGAATTCATAATTCTAATGACTTAGACCAACTTATCCACACCCCCACCAGGGGCAGCAATATCCTAGACCTGGTCATTACAAACATGGGTGACCAGTGTTCCACACTAGAGGTCAATTCCTCATTGGTCAGATCTGACCACAAGCTAATCACCCTAGACAGCCACATCCTACACCCCCCTTTAGGGAAACCAAATTAAAACAAATTCTTCAAAGCAAACTTCACGCTTCTTAAGACAGAAGTGGCAAACCTCATGACACCCATGCAGACGGACAATAGAGGTATGACTGCTGAATCCTATACAAATGCATGTTATAAGTACTTACATGAGTGCATGGATCATGCTATCTCTAACAGAACCAAGATGCTATCCTCCAAAAACAGGAAGCCAATCTGGTGGTCTCCTGCCGTAAACAAACTCTACAACAGAAGAAAGAAACTGTTGCAAAAAGGAGTAAAATCCCATGATTGGAGGAACTCCCTGGTCAGCCTATGTAAGAAGCTGAGATCCCTCATAAAATCCTCCGAAGCTAGTTATGAAAACAAAATCACCACTGATTCTAAAGACAACCACAAAGCATTCTATAGCTATGTCAAGAATCTCAGTGGCAACACTCATACATGTAAAAAAGCTTGGACGGTGATTTCAGGGGTGGAGCTGCATATTAACTCCATATGCCTGCTTTGTAGTTGTTCGTTGAATGTGGGTGTTGCTTGACATGTACTTATCCCTTTCTGAAAAACAGCTTGCTTTGTAAAGAAAGTGAAACTTGGGCCAATAACATTTAACAGTGCAAAGGAATGTGAGTTTCTCCCATGGCCAAAATTCTACTTTCTGAGAAACCATCTGCTTAGCAAGGAAAATGAAACTGTCAGACCAATGACCAGGGTAATAATGGAAGGATTTGTGAGTTTCTTATATGACCAAAATTCCTACTTCCTGTCCAAGAAACATGGTTCTGCAGAGAAAATAAAAGTGTTAAGGCCTATGAACACCATTGAAAATGGGTCTGAAAAAGAGAAAATATCAGGCATTTGCAGATTAATCATTTATTAGGATTCAGTAAGATGCAAACCAGAAAAAAAAACTGTTCTCCATTAAGAGCTAAATTTGAAGAAAGCTGTATTTACTCAACACCATTCCTCAATAAATAGCATATATTCTACCTTTTTTCAGACGCTCTTCTTACAGAATAAATGAGTCATGAGGCGGGGGGAAACGGGACAATCACACAAACTCATGCTGAGTTACATAGACCACTCTTTTCTCTGTTAGCATTAAGTTCAGTTTATTTCTCTAATCATTTGGTTGTTTTGACGGGAATTAATATGTCATTTACAGAAAGGTTTGGTTCCAGTTGCCCACCACATTCTCAATGTTGCTTAAACTGCAGTAGTTTCACATCCTCTCAAACAGGCTTGCTTGTTTTTCTACTCCTGAATAATATGTGTGTGCATGTGTGAGTGTGTGTGTGTGTGTGTGTGTGTGTGTGTGTGTGTGTGTGTGTGTGTGCATGTGTGTGTGTGTGTGTGTGTGTGTGTGTGTGTGTGTGTGTGTGGGCATGTGTGTGTGTGTCTGTCTGTCTGTGTGTTTGGGTGTGTGTGGGGGGGGGGTGTACCTGCATGCCTGTGTGCGTGTGTGTATGTATGAGTGTCCATGTCTGTTCTTTTCAAATTCACATATGTGACTATGTGAACATGAGAAGAAATAAACAGGCACATTTACAGATTCTGCTTTCTACCATATGGTCTGTTGTATAAAAAGTAAATATAATGTGAAATGGGTCTCAGTGCAAGTCTGAGGCTTGGAACAGATAAACAAAGGCTGTCCCCTGTTCTACTATCATTTCACACACAGATGAACAATGCGGTCACCATTACAGAGAACTAAAAAGGCAAAAAAAGCCCACCCTTAGCTGATGGGAGGATCATTATAAGTCCTACTCACCACCTCAATACTGCAAGTAGAATCACCATAAACATGCAATACGCCACCATGACCACCCCCTATAACCATGCAATACACCACAATGACTTCCTCCCATAAGCATGCAATGCAATACTATGACTACCCCATAACCATGCAATACACCACCTTCACTACCTCCATAATCATGCAATACACACAACCATGACTACCCCCATAACTATGCAAGATGACCCACCTTGACAACCCCGACATAACCATGCAGTACACCCCACCATGATTACGCCCCATAACCATGTAATATATCAACATGACTACTCCCACAAAGATGCAATACACCACTCAATACCCTACCACAACTAGCCCATAACTATGCAATAGACCCCACCATGACTGCACCCATAAGTATGCAATACAATGCCATGACTACCCCATAACCATTCAATGCATCCTAAAAGGACTGCCCCACATAACAAGGCAATACACCTTACCATGACTACCCCCCATAAGCATGCAATGCACAGCCATGACTACCCCATAGCAAAGCAATACACCACCATGACTACCCCCATAACCATGCAATACACCACCAAGACTACCCTCCCATAATTATGCAATGCACTTCACCATGACTACTCCTTATAACAATGCAATATATCCCACCATAACTACCCCCATAACCATGCAATACACCACCATGACTATCCCCATAACTATGCAATACACCCCATCATGACTACATCCCATAATCATGCAAATCACCAACATGACCACCCCATAACCATGCAGTACACCACCATGACTACCCCATTAACCATGCAATACACCACCGTTGCTACCCCCATACCCATGCAATACACCACCACGACTACCCCATAACTATGTAACATAGCAGCATGACAACCCCATAACCATCCAATACACCACCATGAATACCCCATAACCATGGAATATACCACCAGGACTACCCTCATAACCATGCACTACACACTATTATTACTTCCCCATAAGTAGGCAAAACAACCCACCATGATTACCCCAAAACCATGCAATACACCATGACTATCCCCATAACCATGCAATAAACCAGCATGACCAGCCACATGACTATACAATACACTACCATGCCTACCCCTGTAACCATGCAATGCACCACCATGACTAACCCACAACCATGCAATACACTCCACCATGACTACACCCCATAACCATGCAATCAACCACCATGACAATCACATAACCATGTATGACACCCCACCATGATTACGCCCAATAACCATGCAATACACCACCATGACTACCCCAATAACCATGCAATATACCCCACCACGACTACACCCTATAACTATGCAATACAGCACCATGACTACCCCCATAAGAATACAATACACTACCGCACCAACAATACACCCCACCATGACTACACCTAATAACCATGCAATCAACCACCATGACTAACCCATAACCATGCAATACATCCCACCATGAGTACCCCATAATCCTGCATTGCACCACCATGACTAACCCATAGTCATGCAGTACACCACCACAACTACCTCCACAACCTTGAAATACACCCCACCATGACTGTTCCCCATATCCATGCAATACACTACCATGGCTACCCCGATAATAATGCAATACACTCCACCAGGACTACACCCCATAACTATGCAATACACCCCACCATGACTGACCAGCATAACCATGCAATAAAACTCACCATGATGACCCCATATCCATGCAATACAAACAATGCAATACACCACTGTGAGTTCCCCACATAATCAGGCAGTACCCCACCGTGACTACCCTCATAAGTATGCAATAAACATTATCATGATTACCCCATAACTATTCAACCCACCATGACTACCCTCATAACTATGCAATGCAACCCTCCCTGACTACACCATAACCATGCAGCACACCCCCATGTCTACCCCATAACCATGCACTACACACCATCATGACAAACCCCAGGGTTGGGAGGGTGGCCTAAGGATTAAGGTGTTTGCCTTAAAAACACAAGGTGCAGGGTTTGAATCTCACAAGGGATAATTGTCTAGGCTTAAAATGGCTCGAAGGGCAGTTAGCTTAGTACTAATCTATGAACCTATGAACCATAACTATGCAAAATACCACCATGATTACCCCTATAATCATGCAATACACCACCATGACTACCCCATAACCATGCAAGTCACCACCATGACTTTACTCCATAATAGTGCAATACATCACCATGACTACCCCATACTATGCAATACACAACCATGACTACCTCATAACCATGCACTACACCCCAACATGACTACACCAATAACCATGCAATACACCATCATGGCTACCCCATAACCATGAAGTGCAACCCACAATGACTATAGTCCAAAACCATGCAACACACCACCATGTCTACCCCAGAACCATGCAATATACCACCATGACTACCCTTATAACCATGCAATACACCACCATGACTACCCCCATAACCATGCAATTCGCCAACATGGGTACTACCAGAAGCATGCAATACATCACCATGACTACCCCATAACTATGCACTATGACTAACCCATAACCATGCACTCAACCACCATGACTACCCCATAACTATGCAATACACCCCACCATGACTACCCCAATAACCATGTAACACAACCCACTATGATATCCCCATAACCATGGAATACACCCCACCATGACTATCTTCATAACAATGCAAAACCATGCCATGCCCACCTCCTATAACTATGCAGTGTCCCACCATGACTACCCACAAAACCATGCAATACTCACCATCATGATTACCCCTTAACTATGCAATATAAACCATCATGACTACCCCCATAGCCATGCAATACACCCCACAATGACTGCCCCATAACCATGCAATACACCCCATCATGACAACCTCCATAATTATGCAATACAACCCACCATGACTACCCTCCCATAGCCATGCAGTACACTACCATGACTACTTATAACCATGCAGTACACCCCACCATAACTACACCCGATAACCATGCAACACACTACCATGACTAGCCCCATAAACATGTAATGCACCACCATGACTACCTCCATGACCATGCAATTTACAGTCATGACTACCCCATAACCTTGCAATTAACCACTTTGACTACCAACTAAACTATGCAATACACCACCATGACTACCCTATAACTGTGCAATACACCACCATGACTACAACCCATAACCATGCAATACACCCCACCATGACTACACCCCATAACCAATGATTACCCCATAACCATGCAATTCACCACCATGACTACAACCCATAACCATGCAATACACCCCACCATGACTACACCCCATAACCAATGACTGACCCATAACCATGCAATATACCACCATGACTACCCCTATAACCACGCAATTCACCACCTTGACTCCCTCAATAACCATGCAATATTCCACCACGCCTATCTCCATTACCATGCGATACACTCCCCATGACTACTCCCATAACCATGCAAGTCACCACCATGACTACCACCCATAACCATGCAATACACTCCACAATGACTACACCCCATAACCAATGACTACACCCATAAACATGCAATATACCCCCATGATTACCCCTATAACCATCCAATTTGCCACCATGACTACCTCCATAACCATGCAATACACCACCTTGCCTACCTCCATAATCATGCAATACACCCCGCCATGACTACCCCATAACCATGCAATTCACTACCATGACTACCCCATAATCATACAGTACATTACCATGACTACCCCATAACCATGCAATACCCCCACCATGACTGCAGCTCATAAGTATGCAATACACCACCACGACTAAGCCCACAACCATGCAGTACACCTCACCATGACTACACCCCATAACCATGCAATACCCCAACATGACTACCCCCATAACCATGCAATAGAGCCAACCATGACTACCTCATAACCATGCAAAACACCACCACAGCTACCCCTTGACTATGCAGTACACCACTTGACTACCCCATAACCATCAATACACCACCATGATTACCCCAGTAACCATGCAGCACACCCCAACATAACTACCCCATAACAATACAATACCCACCATCATGGCAACCCCCATAACTATGCAAAATACCACCATGACTACCTCTATAACCATGAAATACACCCCCATGACTACCTGTTAACCATGCAATACACCACCTTGTCTATCCCCTTAACCATGCAAAATACCACCATGACTACCCTCATAACCATGCAATACACCACCATGACTACTTCCATAACTACACAATACACCACCATGAATACCCCCATAACCATGCAATACACCATAACTAACCCATAACCATGCAATCAACCACCGTGACTACCCCATAACTACACAATATACCCCAACATGACTACCACAGTAACCATGCAGCACACCCCACTATGACTACCCCATAACCATGCAATACCCACCATCAAGGCAACCTCCATAACTATGCAAAATACGACCATGACTACCCCATAACCATCAATACACCACCATTACTACCCCATAACCATGCAGTACAATACCATGACTACTCCCTATAACCCTCCAGTGCACTCGACCATGACTACCTCCATAACCATGCAATACACCACCATGACTACCCCAGTAACCATGCAATACACCGACCATGGCTACCCCATAACCACACAATACACCACAACAACTGCATCCCATAACCATGCAGTGCACCCCACAATGACTACCCCATAACTATGCAATACACCACCATGACTACCCTCATAACCATACAATACACCCCACCATAACAATAACAATACAATACCCACCATCATGGCAACCCCCATAACTATGCAAAATACCACCATGACTACCCCTATAACCATGAAATACACCCCCATGACTACCTGGAATCCTTCAAAGCCCCCGGGCCTGTGGAAAATATGGCCCAGACCACAGAATCCTTTATAAATGTATTCTATGAACACCTTCAGGAATGCATGGATCATGCGATCCCAAATAAAACCAAGACCCAATCCTCCAAAGGCAGACGTCCTGTCTGGTGGACCCCAGCCATAAACAAACTATACTACTAAATGATAGAGCAAAATCCCAAAAAGGGAAGGCATCACTGATCAGTATTAGCAAAAAACTATGGGCACTCATAAAATTGTCTAAGGCCAGCTTCGAGAGAAAAATTGCACAGGACACTAAGGATAATCACAAGGCTTTCTTTAGTTATGTTAGGAACCTGGGTGGTAATTCCCAGATATGCTCAGAATTAGTCCAAAAGGACAAAAAATACACTGAACCCACAGACATTGCCAATATCCTAGCTGACAGGTTCAGCACAAACTTCTCCCCCCCTCCCCATCAAAAGGGCAGATATCTATCCCAGCAGAGTGCTGCCCCCCTGACATCTCAGATGCTCAGGTAAGAGCCACCCTCTCCAAAGCAAAAAACACAGCATCAATGGGACCAGACGGTGTCCCGGGCTGCGTCCTACATGAACTCCAAGAAGAGCTAAACCCAAACATAAAATTACTGTTCAATCTCAGCCTTACTACAGGATATGTGCCCAAAGAGTGGCGTACAGCAACAATGGTCCCTCTCCATAAAGGTGGTGCACCAACAGATCCTGGAAACTATCGCCCCATAAGCCTGACTAGCTTGGTCTGCAAAGCTATGGAAAGGATCATCATGGACCTCATAAATAAAGATATTGGGGACCTACAGACAATGGATCCTACCCAGTTCGGCTTTGTTAAGGGCAGATCCTGCCTCTTAAACCTGGTTGATTTATTTGAAACAGTCATCAAGGCCATTGATGAGGGGAAGGTGGTCCACACAGCCTACCTGGACCTCGTAAAAGCCTTCGATACAATACCCCACTAGGGCATTATAGATAAGCTCACCAGCTTAAATATAAACCCCTATGTCACTAGATGGATTGCAAACTGGCTCAAGGACAGAACCCACATGGTTAGAATTGCTGGAGCCATGTCAGACTCCAAACCAGTTACAAGTGGTGTCCCACAAGGCTAAGTCCTGGGACCTCTCTTGTTCGGTATATATTTCTCGGTGGTACAGGCCAACATGGAAGGACTGTGGCTGACCAAGTTTGCAGATGACTGCAAACTGGGCGCCATAATCGACTCTCCAGCTGACACAAGCATCCTACAAAAGGGCCTCATAGAAACAGACAACTGGTGCCAGAGCCATGGCCTCAAGCTAAATGCCAAAAAGTGTATAGTCATCCCCTTTGGCAAAAACAAAGTGCCCACAAATTACCACATAGGTGGTAATCCATTAAGTACAGAAGAAGTAATTAGGGACCTGGGGACCCAAGTTGATAGCAATCTCTCATTTGACAACCACGTGGCCAAAGTGGTTAGAAAAACATTTTATATAGCCCATCTAATCATGAAGGGATTCACATCTAGATCAGGGGAGGTCATCATGCCTCTTTACTCATCCCTCATCAGGCCCATAATTGAGTACACTGTCCCTTTTGGGATCTACCTTACCAGACACCTGCAGCAACTGGAAAGACGCCAAAAGTACCTCACCAAGAGGATCAAAGGGCTCAAACAGATGCCATATGCTGCCCAGTTAAAGAAACTCCAGCTCTACTCAGTGGCATACCACCTGTTCAGAGGCGATCTGTGCCTGATGTATAAAGCCATGTCCAACCCGGAATTAATGGACATGATGCACCTCAGAAAATCCAAATCCTATCGAGCTACGCGCTCGAGAGGCTTGAACCTCAGCACTGAAATAAATAGGACATGCTGGAGGGACAGATTCATAACCCAGAGGCTCCCTTCACTCTGGAATAAAATCCCAGTCCAGGTTAGGCAGAGTCCCTCATTGACTCTCTTCAAGAGGAATCTTGATGAGTGGATGGGAGATCGTAGGTTTACCTCGAGTATCACTTCTCTGTCACTGTAAGACAGAGGTACAGTATACTAACCTCGAAAAAGGGCATAGCAAAATAAATTTAAAATGGGTGGCGAAAGCCAAACACATTCTGGCTAGGCTTATAAATGCCCTAGGGCAGATAGCCTAGTATGAACCTATGAACCTATGAACCATGAGTACCCCATATCCATTCAATACATGCCGCCAGGACTATCCCCCATAACCATGCAATTTGTCACTATGACTACCCACTAAACATGGAATAAACTACCATGACTGCCTGCATAACCCTGCAATACATCCCACCATGACTACCCCCATAGCAATGCAATATAACCCACCATGACTACCCCCCATAACCATACAATACACCACCATGGCATGAGAACACACACAAGTCTTCACTATTTTTTTTTTATATGCAGCCCCTACAGAGACTGAAAAAAAACTGAGGGGTGCATCAGGAGAGCCTGTAATTCCTCAGTGAAGCATGGGGTAAGTATGGACTCAGGTAATACTGATTTCCATGTCTCAATAACATTGATTTTACAAATTTATAATTTCATAGTAAGTACAAGGCTAGCTGCCAGTGCAGGTCATTTCAAGCCTAATTTCTCTTGTCATGCTTGAAATAACCTATTCACCAATAAGTGTTTCACCACTCGCCAGCAAAAAACAAATTTACTTTAGGTTCATATTTTACTTTAGGTTCATACTAGGCTATCTGCCTAGGGCATTTATAAGCCTAGCCAGAGTGTGTTTGGCTTTCGCCATGCATTTAAATGAATTTTACTATGCCTTTTTTCGAGGTTTAGTTTACTGTACCTCTGTCTAACAGTGACACAGAAGTGATACCTGGGGTAAACTAATGATCCCCCATACACTCATCAAGATTCCTCTTGAAGAGAGTCAGTGAGGGACTCTGCCTAACCTGGACCAGGATTTTATTCCAGAGTGAAGGGAGCCTCTGGGTTATGAATCTGTCCCTCCAGCATGTCCTATTTATTTCTGTGCTGAGGTTTAGTCCCTCCAGCACATAGCTCGATGGGATTTGGATTTTCTGAGGTGCAGCATGCCATCAATTCTGGGTTGGACATGGCTTTGTATGTCAGGCACAGATCGCCTCTAAGCAGGCAGTAAGCAACCGAGTAGAGCTGGAGTTTCTTTAACCGGGCATATGGCATCTGTTTGAGCCCTTTGATCCTCTTGGTGAGGTACTTTTGGGGTCTTTCTAGTTGCTGCAGGTGTCTGGTAAGGTAGATCCCAAAAGGGGCATTGTACTCAATTATGAGCCTGATGAGGCATGAGTAAAGAGGCACAACGACCTCCCCTGATCTGGATGTGAATCCTTTCATGATTAGGTGGGCTATATAGAATGTTTTTCTAACCACTTTGGCCACATGGTTGTCAAATGAGAGATTACTATCAACTTGTGTCCCCAGGTCCCAAATTACTTCTTCCGTACTTAGTGGATTACCACCTTTGTGGTAGTTTGTGGGCACTTTGTTTTTGCCAAAGGGGATGACTATACACTTTTTGGTGTTTAGCTTGTGGCCATGGCTCTGGCACCAGTTGTCTGTTTCTATGAGACCCTTCTGGAGGATGCTTGTGTCAGCTGGAGAGTTGATTATGGTGCCCAGTTTGCAATCATCTGCGAGCTTGGTCAGCCACAGTCCTTCCATACTGGTCTGTACCTCTCAGAAATATATACCGAACAGGAGAGGCCCCAGGACTGAGCCCTGTGGGATACCACTCGTAACTGGTTTGTAGTCTGACATGGCTTCAGCAATTCTAACCATGTGGGTTCTGTCCTTAAGCCAGTTTGCAACCCATCTAATGACATAGGAGTTTACATTTAAGCTGGATAGGTTATCTATGATGCCCGAGTGGGGTATTGTATCAAAGGCTTTTGCGAGGTCCAGGTAGGCTGTGTGGACCACCTTCCCCTCGTCAATGGCCTTGGTGACTGTTTCAAAGAAATCAACCAGGTTTAAGAGGCAGGATCTGCCCTTAACAAAGCCAAACTGGTTAGGATCCAGCATCTGTAGGTCCCCAATATCCCCATTTATGAGTTCCATGATGATCCTTTCCATAGCTTTGCAGACCAAGCTAGTCAGGCTTATGGGGCGATAGTTTCCAGGATCCATTGAGGCACCACCTTTGTGGAGAGGGACCACTGTTACTGTACGCCACTCTTTGGGTACATAACCTGTAGTAAGGCTAAGGTTGAATAGTAGCTTTATGTTTGGGTTCAGCTCATCTTGGAGTTCATGTAGGAATCAGCCTGGGACACCGTCTGGTCCCATTGATGTTGTGTTTTTTGCTTTGGAGAGGGTGGTTTTTACCTGAGCATCTGAGATGTCAGGGGTGCAGCACTCTGCTGGAATGGATATTTGCTCTTTTGCTGGGGAGGGGGGGGAGTTTGCACTGAACCTGTCGGCCAGGATGTTGGCAATGTCTGTAGATTCAGTTTTTTTTTGTCATTTTGGACTAATTCTGAGCATATCTGGGAATTCCCACCCAGGTTCCTAACATAACTAAAGAAAGCTTTATGATTGTCTTTAGTGTCCTATGCAATTTTTCTCTTGAAGCTGGCCTTAGATGATTTTATGAGTGCCCGTAGTTTTTTGCTAATACTGATCAGCGGTGCCTTCCCTTTTTGAGATTTTGCCCTATCATGTAATAACTTCCTTCTTCTATTGTATTCTAGTTTGTTTATGGCTGGGGTCCACCAGACAGGACGCCTGCCTTTGGAAGATTGGGTCTTAGTTTTATTTGGGATTGCATGATCCATGCATTCCTGAAGGTGTTCATAGAATGCGTTTATAAAGGATTCTGCTGTCTGGGCCGTATTTTCCACAGGCCCGGGGGCTTTGAAGTATTTCACCTAATTTTTGAGTAGTGTGAAGTTTGCTTTAGAGAAGTTTCTCACTGTGGAATTCTGGGCACGGGGTGGGGTCGGGCTGTGGATATCCAGTGAGATTAATTTATGGTCTGATCTTATCAGTGTGGGATATACTTCTGGTCTGGAGCATAGAGTCCCCATGTTGATGATGATCAGGTCCAGTATGTTTTCCCCTCTTGTGGGAGTGGTCACAAGTTGTTCCATAGCATTTCAGTTTATAAATTCTAGGAACCTTTGGGCTAGGGTGTTGGAGCTAGAGTAATGCTCCCAGCCTATGTCTGGGTAGTTGAAGTCACCCAATGTAATGGTGTTTTGGGAGACTTTCATATTTTCCAGTGTTCTCAGGAAGGCTGAGTGGGGTTCCTGGATTTGGGAGGGTGGTCTGTAGCAGGCTATAAACTGGGAGGCAGTTTTACCCACTGTTTGTTGAGCTATAAACTGTTTTTATTACAACAAAACTGAAAACTTTTGACAATATATTGTTGAATCTCTTAATACAAGTTAAGCGCTTTCACCCAAAACATTTGGGCTTCATCAGAACAACTCGTAATTCAAAACTTCAAGCTTATATACATTTTTTGTTGCCAAAAATGTTTTTAAAACATTTTTTTAAGCATTTAAAGAATTTAAAGAAACATTATCCTTTGTACTACTATTTCAAGCCGTAATAGACAAAACGGCTTCATCATATTAATCCCCTAAATGCTGTAATAAAACTTCATATGTATATGAACAATATACAAACACATACAGACATATAAAAATATACAAACATATAAATGAATGAAGTAATTAAACTCTTAGTACTGTATATAATAAAATAACTCTCCCACTGACTATAAAATGTATGAAAATGTATAATCCCACATAACATATCATACAATTGATGTGTGGACTATAAATCTGTATACTCACTATCTGAATCAAAATGAATATATATAAAATGTATATAAAAACTTATTCCACTGTGTAGTGAATGTCAAATAAGATTGTTGTTGATATACATGTCTGCCTAAACGATGATCTATATACAACTCAAACCATTTTCATAACTGTATACTTTATAATGACCTAGTGTTGACCTAATATTACTGCAATATTTCCAATATGGGTTTAACTGGGACATAATCATTAAGTCCAGGTGGTGTGGTTGCATTCAGCTATATCTGCCACCAAACTTCCTTATAATTCAGTAAACTTTTATTGTCACCTCCCCTAGGGTCCACATTAATTGTATCCAAAATGGCAAATTTAAACTGGTGAGTGTCACCTTTCTTCTCAATGTGAAGCCGTTTTGTCTATTATAGGTTCATAGGTTCATAGGTTCATACTAGGCTATCTGCCCAAGGGCATTTATAAGCCTAGCCCATAGTTATTTGGCTTTCGCCACCCCTTTAGTTTGAATAAAACTATGCCTATTATTTTGCTGTGCCTCTGTCAAGCAGTGACACTGAAGTAATCCCTGGGGTATATCTGCGATCCCCCATCCATTGGTCAAGATTCCTCTTGAACAAGGCCAGTGAGGTGCTCTGCCTCACATGTACCGGGATTTTGTTCCACAGCATAGAGTCTCTGGGTGATGAATCTGTCCCTCCAGCACATTCTATTAATAACCGTGTCAAGGTTTAAGTCTCCCGCCCTTGTGGTTCTGAGGGATCTAGATTTTTGAGGTGAAGCATATTCATCAAATCAGGGTTTGACATGGCCTTATATGTCAGGCACAGGTCACCTCTGAGCAAGCGGTATGAGACTGAATAGAGCTGGAGTTCTTTCAGTCGGGCAGCATAAGACATATTTTTGAGACCCTTTATCCTTTTGGTGAGGAACTTTTGGGGCCTTTCCAGCTGCTGCAGGTGTCGAGTCAGATACATTCCGAATGGGGCATTGTACTCAATCATAGGTCTAATGAGGGGGACGATGACCTCCCTTGATCTAGATGTGAATCCCTTCATGATCAGGTGGGCAATGTAGAAGGTTTTCCTAACCACTTTAGCAACATGAGTGTCAAACGAAGGCTACTGTCAACCTGGGTCCCCAGATCCCTGATGACTTCTTCTGTGCTCAGTGGATTGCCACCTATATGGTAGCTAGGGGTAACCTTGTTTTTCCCGAAGGGTATGACTATGCATTTCTTGGCATTTAACTTTAGGCCATGGCTCTGGCACCAGTTATCCGTTTCTGTGAGGCCCTTCTGAAGGATATCTGTGTCAGATGTGTTTTCGACTATGGCGCCCAGTTTGCAGTCATCTGCAAACTTTGTCAACCATAACCCTCCTGTGTTTGCTTGTACTTCAGAAAAGTAGATGCCGAACAAGAGTGGACCCAAGACTGAGCCCTGTGGGACACCACTTGTGACAGGCTTTGAGTCTGACATGGCTCCAGCAACTCTGATCCTGTGGGTTCTGTCACTAAGCCAGTTTGCAACCCATCTTGTGATGTATGGGTTTACATTCAAGCTGATGAGTTTTTCGATGATACCTGAGTGGGGTATTGTGTCGAAGGCCTTTGCCAGGTCAAGGTAGGCTGTATGGGCTGCCTTTCCCTCATCAATGGCCTTGGTGACTGTCTCGAAAAAGTCAACCAAGTTTAAAAGGCATGATCTGCCTTTGACAAAGCCAAACTGGGTTGGATCCAAAGTCTGCAAGTTCCCTATGTCTTTATTTATGAGTTCCATTATGATCCTCTCCATGGCTTTGCAGATAAGGCTTGTCAAGCTAATGGGACGGTAATTTCCAGGGTCGGTGGAGGCACTGCCCTTGTGAAGTGGGACCACAGTCGCCACTCCTTGGGTACGTATCCTGAGGTGAGGCTAAGATTAAACAGCTGTCCTAACTGCGGGTTTAATTCCTCATTGAGTTCATGGAGCACACATCCGGGGACACCATCTGGGCCCATGGATGCTGTGTTTTTTGCTTTGGAGAGAGCAGTTCTCACCTGGGCGTTGGAGATGTTTGGGGGGCTACAATCCTCTGTTATAGATATCTCTTTTGTGGGGACGGGAGAAGTTTGCACTGAACCTGTCAGCCAGTATGTTGGCAATGTGTGTAGGTTCAGTAATCTTCACATCATTTTGAACTAATTCTGAGCATATCTGGGAGTTTCCTCCTAGGTTTCTAACATAGCTAAAGAAGGCCTTATGATTGTCTTTTGAGTCCTTGGCGATTTTTCTCTCAAAATTTGCCTTGGATGATTTTATGAGAGCTCTTAGTTTGTTACTTATAATGATCAAAGGTGTCTTACCTTTCAAGGATTTTGCTCTATCTTGTAGTAGCTTCCTCCTTTTGTTGTAGAACTTGTTTATGGCTGGGGTCCACCAGACTGGACGCTTGCCTTTGGTACAAAGAGTCTTAGTTTTGTTTGGGATTGCCTGATCCATGCAGTCCTGTAGGTGCTGGTAGAAGGCATTTGTAAGTGATTCAGCGGTTTGAGTAATGTTTACCACTGGCTCAGGGGCCTTAAAGGAGACCACACTAGTTTTTAGAAGTGTGAAGTTGGCTTTTGAGAAGTTTTTCACTGTGGTCTTTTTATTTCAGGTGGGGGCGGGTTGAGGACCTCCAGCGAGATTAGTTTATGATCTGATCTCACCAGTGAGGGGTATACTTCCGGTGTTGAACATTGTGATCCCATGTTCATGATGATGAGATCAAGTATGTTTTCTCCTCTTGTGGGGATGGTGACTAGTTGTTCCATGGCATTTGAGTTTATGAACTCCAGGAACCTTTGGGCTAGAGTGTTTGGGCTTGAGTAATGTTCCCAGTCTATATTAGGGTAGTTGAAGTCACCTAGTATGATGGTGTTTGGAGATACATTTATCCTCCATTGTTTTCAGGAAGGCCATGTGAGGTTCCTGAGTTTGAGAGGGTGGCCTGTAACATGCTACAAATTGCAGAGCAGTCTTGCCTATGGTTAATTGCACCTGGATGGTCTCCGATGCATCGTGCGTTGCCACCAACCTTGAGGTGTGGGTGTCCTTTATGAATATGGACACCCCCTCTTTTCTTGGTGTTGTCCGGATTTTGGGGCGGGCATGATATGAGGTGAAACCTGCTAGTGCTGGGGTGCTCTCAGGAGCCTTGAACCAGGTTTCTGTCACAGCACAGACACCGATGTTCTCCATACTGAGAAGGGCCTCGAGTGCGTGCATCTTGAGATCGAGACTTCTGGCATTGAGCAGCATTACCTTTAGTTTTTTACTTTTTGTGTTCTAGGGTGGTAGGTTTAGAATTTGAGCCTTGCCTAAAAAGGCACTATGGGGGTGGCAAGAGCCTTTGCCAATATCCGGAAGCCTAGGGGTGACAGGTGCAAGCCGTCCCTTGCGAAGCAGCGTGGCTTGTCCAGCATGTCATCCCAGGCAGACAGACATTGGATCCCCTTTGAATGACACCAGAATTTAAGCCAATTATTAAAGCTGATCATCTTATCACTGTATTGTGACATCATTCTAGGTGAAGGTAGGATACTGCTCAAGTTAGAGGCTTGCTGTTCCTGAACTGTTTGAAAGTTTCTGTGAGCCATTTTTGCTTGGGCTGGAGGAGGGTCTCTCTGTTGATCAGTGGCAGGCTTGAAATAGCAGTGCAAAGGATACTGTTTCTTTAAATTCTTCAAATGCTTAAAAAAATTAAAAAAAAACTTTTTGGAGCCAAAAAAAGTATATAAGCTTGAAGTTTTGAATTGCGAGTTGTTCTGATGAAGCCCAAATGTTTTAGGTGAAAGAGCTTAACTTGTATTAAGAGATTCAACAATATATTGTCAAACATTTTCAGTTTTATTGCAATAAATTTGCTTTTTGCTGGCGAGTGGTGAAGCACTTATTGGTGGTTCCGGAGATGTTTGCCGTTTTCATTTCAATCCGAATTGGATTTATTCTGTTGAAATAACCTAATACGTTATTTACAAAATCACCTTACCCTTTCTGTCATTGATAATTATTTATTACCCCTAGTGAGCATGACTGTGAATATACCATAGATACTCTGAGGGGACACATGCAATTGATAAAGCATTTAAGAGCTTCATCTGGTCATTAGTAGCACAGGGGAGTCCTGTATGCAAATTTTATGTTTCCCATCTATCAATCCAAGTTTTACTTGAATATTGACAGGGATGAACTTTATTTTAATGTGGGTGGAATTCTGTTCCACAGCAGCAGTATCTTTTGCAAGATATCCCTACCCATTCAAATAATTTTGTTAATATTACATAAAAGATTTAGATCCCTAGAGGGAGTATTTCTGCTACATTTAAAGGTTCATAGGTATTTACTAGGCTAATGATGACTGGGCCCTTTTTAAACTGAGCCATGCATCCCAAATTTCTGACAAGTTCTGGTACCTTTGATAAGTGTAAGCAAGAGCTTGGGAGGTGAAACATTTACAAACTGGGGGCTGAGAGATAAACCATTAACAGGATGACTGCATCCATTAGAGACATAGGTGCTAAACCATGGATGAATTTATGTTTTCCCATCCAGTTGTCTGAGTTACACTTAAATTGGGCTAGGGAAGAACTGTATTTCATATGGATGGAAGCCTGTTCCACAGAAGTTATAGTCTCTGAAATACATACCTGTCTGTCCAGCAGTTCATATTTATATCACAGGCAAGATTTAAGTCTTTATAAGAGTAATTCTGGTGCTGTGTGTTTTACACATATGAAAGAGGTTTATCAGTAATGGGTTGGAGAATGCCTTGTATGCTAGATACAGATCACAGAGTACAGTGGAAGGGCTTTGAGCCAGTCCAAAAAGGACGCATTGTTTGGGCCTTATATCCCTTTAGTAAGCTATCTCTGTGGACATTCTAGTTGTTGCATGTGTCTGGACAGGCATGCCAAAGGGGGCATTATATTCATTGACTGGTCTAATGAGGGCTAAGTACAGGAGGACAATGTGATACCTAGATCTTGACAACATCCTTTTGTTTATTAACTGCAAAATATGGAAGGACTTTCTTATGACAATGGTCACATGTTGGTCAAACGTTAGGTCACTATCCACATAAGTTCCCAAATCCTAAACAAGTGGGTGAAATCTTAAGGGTGTATCATCAGTGTGATAATTCCCCAGGGCAGATAACTTTCCAAAGGATACAATAATGCATTTTATGCATTTACTTTCAGTCCATGATCTTGGCACCAATTGTTTATTTGGAACATACCTTCATGCAGAATGATTAAGCCATTTTGGGATTCAATGACTGCTCCTAACTTGTAGCCATCTGCAAACTTAGTCAGTAAGTGTCCTTTGTTATTGGCCTTTGCTTCAGACAAGAAGATGCCATATGTCATCTATGTTCCATCTGTGAGACATTTGGCAATCAAGTTGGTGATGTATGGGTATATTGCCAGTTTATTTAATTTTTCTACTATGTCTGAGTGGGGGATTGTGTGAAAAGCTTTGGCCAGGTTGAGGTATGTGGTATATACATTTTTACCTTCATCCATTGCTTTTGTGGTCTTTTGAAAGAAATCTCCAGGTTCAGTAAGCTTGACCTGATCTTGATGAATCCAAACTGGGAAGGGTCCAGTGTTTGGAGGTTTCCTGTGTTCTTACTGATTAATTCCATGGTAAGTCTTTCCATGACTTTGCATATGAGGCTGAATAGACATGGCTCTGAAATTGCCTGTGTAATTTCTTGAAAGAGACTACGAAATTGACTTTCTTAGGGTTAATTAGTATTTTGTTAGCAGTGACCAAGTGCATAACTGAGTTAAACGGTTCTGTAAATTGGTTTACAGGTGAGAGCGGCTATAGTGGACTGCAGGAGCAGCATATCCTCTGCATGTAACATTTGGTAAATTCTAGGGTGAGATCATTAATAAAGAGAGAACAGAGAAGAGGACCCAGCACACACCCTTGCGGTACAGGTGTATTAGGTTTACGATCAGCAGGTGAGACGTTGGTATGGACTTCCATGTTTCTGTCTTTTAGATAACTGTGAAAGCAAGACAGAGTGTTATCTCTAAAGCTGAGCCTTTTGAGTTTATTGAGAAGAATGCTATGGTTGTCCATTTCAGAAGCCCTTGTCCTGCTAACAAAGACACCTGCAGTAGTAAGTCTGTCATTAAAGTTACAATAAATACCATCAGTGGCCATTCCTAAGGTAGTAAAGGTACTGACGGCATTCTTATGCCATGCTGGGCATCACATAACAGGCCATAGCTGTTAATGTGCTTATGTAGTAAAGCAGCTATACCAGACCCCACGAAGTTTTATAAACGCAAAAAATGTATACGTAATGACTTCTTCAGATAAAATCCATTAAACAAACCCCACCTTAAATAGTATCCACCCTACAGGTTCAATCAATTATTTAAATAAAACCATAAATCTAATACAAAATATAAAATATGTATAAACAAAACATATTTAAACAATCCTTGCTTCCTCATAAAAATAAAAAAAATATAAATAGGAATGTATTTAGTATAAATTGCAATAGGTAAATAATATTTTAATATACATTTGTAATAAATAACTATTACCTAGCTAAATACATCCAGCTTTTAACTTTAAAAAGGCACTATAGAAATGGACTCATTTAGTCCTGGGGTTGTGTAGCCTCCAGCCTCCCAGGGCCCACCTCTTGTGTCTTTTGGAACCATTTCTATGGCAAAAACCCTTGACATTCTGTGGAATGCTTGTACAATGCATTGGTGTTTTTACACTTTGCTATGTCATACCTGTGTTCATATATGTGCCTTTTAAACGCCGGACACATTTGACAAATAGCCAAGTAAACCAATCCACTAGATGTACAATTACAATAACCATTGGTTTTAAATAGTGCCTTTTTTAAAGTTAAAAGCTGGATGTAATATGTTTTGTTTATATATATTTTATATTTTTAATTAGATTTATGGTTTTTATTTAATTAATTGATTGAACCTGTAGGGTGGATACTATTTAAGTTGGGGTTTTTAATGGATTTTATCTGAAGAAGTCATTACTTGACGATTAAAAACGTGGTGGTTCTGCTTTTGCAATATAATTTGCATTAATTAATAAAACTTTGGGTGTTAAGTATTCAGTACCTCAGTGTGAGTTCAACGGGTCCGGTGTGATTGGTTCTGGTATAGCTGCTTTTGTGGTTATTTTTTGTTTTATTGCAGCATTGTTCTTTTTGGAAGGTGCTTAAGTAGTAGCTTATATAAAAGTTTTTCAAATATTTTAGTAATATAGCACATAGTAGAAATCGGTCTAGAATCCTTTAGCACATTAGGAGAAGTGACTTTAGGTAGAAGGTTTATAACTGTGTGCTGAAGTGCTAGTGGGATTCTACCTGAGGTGGGAGAAAGGTTAAAGATATAGTAAGGGACTAGGGATTTTTCAGCTGCAAGACTTTGTAAGGTTGGATGAAGACTGTTGGATTTAGATCCTGAATTACTGAGTATGAGAAGCAGGAACTTGGTCTGTTTTACTGAAAGTTCCAGGAAGTGAAAGGTTTTTGCATAAAAGGGTGGAGGGTATTGATCAGGGGATAAAGTTGCTTGTTATTTGTTAGTGGGGAATACATTGTTGGAAAGGCTATATTTATATCAGTTATGCTGGACTCTAAAAAGTGAACATAATCATAAGAATGGTGGAGTGATTAAATGTTATTGTTTTATTCTTGGTAGTTACATTTATTTAACTCCCTTCTTCCCATTAGTGTTAGCTTTTGCCATCTCTCCGAATTCAATGCAACTCTCTTAGCTTCTTGGATGCTTGTGGCTGACTGTCACAGATATTCTCTCACACAACCCATCCACCTCTTTGTTGGACACTGTCTTTTCATCATACCTTCCTCTTGTCTGTCCCAAATCTTCTTCACCAGATTGCCTCCTGCTTTTCTGCAGATGTGCTCAAACCACCATAATCTGTTCTCTTTGATATTTTCTGCAATTGGGGCTACTTTGGCTTCTGCTCTTATGTCCTCTTTTCCTTGTCTATCCCACAATGTACATCCTACCACCCTTCTCACACACTTCATTTCCATCACCTCTAGCTTTCTCACCTGCTCTGCCTTCACTGCCCAGGATGCTGTACCATATAGTAATACTGTTTGCACCTCTGAGTTGTAGACCTTACTTTTCAGTTTCTTTGGTATTTTGCTATCATGCACTACACCTGACACTCTATGTCATTTGGCTGCAGTCCCTCTCATTCTCGCTTTGACCTCTTCATTCAGACTTCCTTTGTCCTCAACCACCCCTCCCAGATACTTGAAGCTATTTACCCATTCCACTTTCTTCTGTTCTTGCTCAGTTCTCAGCTTCTTCTGATTTCCTCAGTTTGCTGCCATTACAACTGTCTTATCTGTGCTTAACTTCATCCCATGTGCCTTCAGTTCTGCATTCCATTCATCTATCCTTGCATACGCACTTACTCAGAGTCTACCTGTAATGCCATATCATCTGCATGCATCACCACTGTTGATCTGTCTCCTCTAACCTATTGGCTAATGTAGTTCTTAACCAGTATGAACAGCAGTGTTTGAAAGCTGAACCATAGTGTACACCCACTCCCACTGGAAACCCCTCTGTGAGGCAAAATACTGTTTGTACTTGAGTCATTGTATCCTTGTACATAGCCTGTACTAATTCTACCAATGTTTCTGGGACTTTGAACCACCACAGTACTGCCCAAATCAGCTTTCTTTGGACCTTGTCATATGCTTTCTCCAAGTCTAGGAATGCCCAGTTCGACTCTTTCCTCATCTCTAGCTTCTTCTATCTGTCCCTCTGCAAACATTGGGTTAATTATGCCACATCTTAATCTGAACATGAACTGTCTATCTTACTTTCTACTACTCTATGTATATGTTTATCAATCACCCTCTCCAGAGTTTCATGCAGTATGAAATGAGTTTGATACCCCTGTACTGCCCACAGTTGTGGGTGGCCCTTTTGTTCTTGTACATTGGCACTAGTATGCTTATCCTTCAGTCATCTGGGATACACCTTTCTCTCCACACTGCTATGAGTACCCTCAGGAGCTATTTCTCCCTTATCTCACCCAGCATCTTTATCATATCTGCTGTGACCTTATCTGAGCCTGCTGCTTTCCCTGACTTCATTTTCCTTAGTGCTATTCTTACTTCTTCTACGCAGGGCTCATCCTATTTTCTTGAGTTTGGGGCAGTACAGTTTCTGTAGGGTTTTCTTCATTCAGAAGCTGCTAGAAGTGCTCCTTCAATCTTCATTTGATGTCCTGTGGACTGGTGAGCAGATTGTTGCTGGCATCCATTATGAAGGGTGCCTGACAAAATGTCTTTATCTTTCTGTCTTTGTCTTGCGACCTGATGTAGTTTCTTTGAGCCAGCTACTGAGTCACTTTCCAAAAGCCTGCTGGGTGCCTTTGATACCCTGTTCTTTGAAATTGCAACTCCTTTCTCAGCTTCTTTGTTAGACAACCAGTATTCCTTCCTAGCCTGATCCATCATTTCTATTTCCCACTTTTTCCTGCACTCCTTTCTTTTTATGACTTCCTGGACTTCTGCATTCCACCGCCAGCTTTCCTTATGTACCTTATTTCCATACCTGGCTCCGCCACATATGTCTTCTGTAGTCCTCACATATGGTGTTTTGTGAAGCTGCCATTCATCAACTCCATCTATTTCTGCCTCTTCTTGGAGTGCTAAAGATCTGAGTAATTCCTTGAGTTGTACTTTCTCTTCAGGCAACTTCCAGGTCTTCAGCCTGGTCTCTGTTAACCTTAGAGTCTTCTCTGACCACTGCTTGCACCTGATTGTAGCAACCAGTGGTTTATGCTATGGGCTGACTGTTTTGCTGGGAATGAGTTTGCAATCACTGATTCTGTCCCAGTGCCCTTTGTTTACTAGGAGGAAGTCTACCTGAGTTGCATGTTGGCCACTCTTGTATGTGATTTTGTGACTGTCTCTCAAGCCATTGGCCAGACAGAAGTCTAGAATGGCCTCTCCTTCTTTATTTCTGTTGTCCCACCTGTGTGGACTGAATCCCAATATGTGCATTCAAGTCATCGATTATCATCACCAATTCATGTTGCCCTGCTTTATCTAGTAGTTCCTGCAGCTGCTGTCTAAATGCACTCTTTTCCTGACTAAGACCACCATGCTGGGGCACAGGCTGACATTATGAATACTGCCCTATCAGGAGGCCGGAGTCTGATTGCCATTAGTCTGTCCCTAATTTTGATGATATCCCTCACTATCTTCTGAAGCCTATCTTTAATTACAATTCCCACACCATTTCTAGCCTGTCCTTCTCCTGAGTAGAAGACTCTGGACCCCAAGCCAACTGTCTTTGCTGTACTACCCTTCCATCTTGTCTCTTGGATACATAGGATGTCCAGCTTCCTCAGTACCATCATGTCATCCACTTCCAAGCTGCATCCTGTCAGTGAACCTATCCCAGGCTGGGCAACTGGACACAGACCAACAAGCAGCTTATTGTCCCAGGGCTGCTGGGCTTTATGGCAGGCACAAACTGGCTAATGCAGGCACATACACTTCTCCACCTTTGCACAGGTCCCTGGCATAGGTTGGGTCTTTAAACCACTTATCACTGGCTGTAACTAACCATTTTCATTTGGCAGCATTAATCAACATGGGCAAATCACCTAGAGCTATATTTGTATACCATCAGGTGTCTAGTCCTGCCAAAGGACACAGTCTGTGATCCGTGTTCTCATATCTTGAGGATACTGCACACCATAGTAGAAGCCCAAAGCAGTTGGTCTATACAGCTCCTCCCCCTATAGGGCATCATGTAGAGTCTGTGCTTCTGTCCACAGCTCCATGCATGTTTACAGGGGTGTGAAGAACCTCACAGAAACACAGGGAGAACTTGCAAGCTTCAAACAAGAATTGGCCATTGATCAGACTTGAACCTTGTACCTTGTGCATGGGAGGTGAAAGACTTAAATATTATGCCAACTGTTCTCTAAGAGTGCACAGATTAACTAGATAAATGAAGGAAGTGAATTAAGGAAGGAACTGCTATCAGGCCACATTAACTGGGACAGCTTAGGTAGCCGAGCAAGTTATGACCTGCAACGTTTAGTAGAAATAAATATTTGTGTTAAACTGCTGCCTTACACTTTGTAGTACAAAGTTTACCTGGCAGAGAGCAGCTATGTGAAAAGCCTTAACTTCCTAAAAGCTGCAGTATTGCAGCTTTTAATAGGGTTTTTTTGAACAGTCTATATATGAGATGCATCACAGTCTTAAATTTTTGTAGTGAAACAGCAGGAGGAATAAGGTACATTAGGGACTTGAACTACTAAAGCTACAGAAATCTAGCCATTAATAAGGTTGTTAAAGATAAGGAGCTATGTTGTCTTGCCCCAACATGATTTATTTATTTGGAGTTTGTTTGCATTTGTTATGATGGACATTTGGGAGTATGTGTTAATAATCGCTCTTAAGTGATCTACGTATAACTGCAATAATTTGTGCTGTGATGCAAGGCTGTGCTTTGTGGGTTTGCTTCATAACTGTCAATGCTGTATGCATGGTAAACATGCCAACTGTCAATGATCAGCCCTGTTAATGTGTATGCATAGTAAACATGTTGTGTGATAATGACATGTGCAGAGTCTCACAGTACCATTATAACACAGATGTACTACTGTGATGTGTGCCATGTCTCACAGTAACATTATAACACAAATGTGCTGCTATGATGTTTGCCATGTCTCACAGTAACATTATAACACACATGTACTGTTATGACATGTGCCGTGTCTCACTGTAACATTATAACACAGATGTACTGCTATGACATGTGCCTGGTCTCACAGTAACATTATAACACAGATGCACTGCTATGACATGTGCCATGTCTCACAGTAACATTATAACACAGGTGTACTGCTATGACATGTGCTGTGTCTCACATTAACATTATAACACAGATGTACTGCTATGTTGTGTGCAATGTCTCACAGTAACATTATAACACAGATGTACTGCTATGATGTGTGTCGTGCCTCACAGTAACATTATAACACAGATGTACTGCTATGATGTGCGCAGTGTCTCACAGTAACATTATAACACAGATGTACTGTCAATGATCAGCCCTGTTAATGTGTATGCATAGTAAACATGTCATTATAGCACAGATGTACTGCTATGACATGTGCCATGTCTCACTGGAACATTATAACACAGATGTACTGCTATGATGTGTGCTGTGTCCCACAGTAACATTATAACACAGATGTACTGCTATGACATGTGCTGTGTCAACCAGTAACATTATAACACAGATGTACTGCTATGATGTGTGCTGTGTCTTACATTAACATTATAACACAGATGTACTGCTAGGATGTGCGGAGTGTCTCACAGTAACATTATAACAAAGATGTACTGCTATGAAGTGCGCAGTGTCTCACAGTAATATTATAACACAGATGTACTGCTATGACATGTGCAGTATCTCACAGTAACATTAAGGCACAGATGTACTGCTATGACATGTGTCATGTCTCACAGTAACATTATAACACAGATGTACTGCTATGACATGTGCTGTGTCTCACAGTAACATTATAACACAGATGTACTGCTATGACATGTGCTAAGTCTCACAGTAACATTATAAAACAGATGTGCTTCTATGATGTGAGCAGTGTCTCACAGTAATATTACAACACAGACGTACTGCTATTATGTGTGCAAAATCGCACAGTAACATTATAACACAGATGTACTGCTATGATGTGAACAGTGTCTCACAGTAACATTATAACACAGATACACTGCTATGATGTGTGCCAAGTCTCACAGTAATATTTTAACACAGATGTACTGCTATGACATGTGCCGTGTCTTAGAGTAACATTATAACACAAATGCATTGCTATGACGTGTTCCATGTCTCACAGTAACATTATAACACAGATATACTGCTATGACATGCGCCATGTCTCATATTAACATTATAACACAGATGTACTGCTATGATGTGCGCAGTGTCTCACAGTAACATTAAAACACAGATGTACTGCTATGACGTGTGCAGTGTCTCACAGTAACATTATAACACAGATGTACTGCTATGATGTGTGCAGTGTCTCACAGTAACATTATAAAACAAATGTACAGCTATGACATGTGCCGTGTCAACCAGTAACATTATAATACAGATATACTGCTATGACGTGTGCCATGTCTCAAAGTAACATTATAACACAAGAAAAAAATAAAACAGCCACCAAGGACTAAACGTAGGTCTTCACTATTTTAATAAAACACAGAACCAAACAACTAAGCGTTTTCACCAGGCATAAACCACTGGCTTCCTCAAACTCATTTGGTATTGCAAAGAGAATATTTAAATAAACAATCAATTGATTAATTAGTTAATAGACCAACCACCAAAAACCTTGTCAAAAATTGGTTAATTAAAAACATTGTCATTAGTAAATATGAATTTCCACTAAACTCGTGTTACTACAGTAACTTTAAAATACAAAGCAAGTAAGAACAATGAAAATTTCTATTGTGACATCCTATATTAAAAAGGCAGAATAACCAGTATTGAAACAAATATAAATTTTATAATGTAAATAAGTAAATATCTAAACTAATGTATTATTTGATAAATAATTGTGACATACTGCAACAAATATCAACACTATATATTTTGTGTCACCAAGTTAAATCTGATTTGCCTTTAACTTTAAAATAGGCATCAGGGATCATTTAACTTACTTAAAACCTGCAACAAAAGACAATGAAATCATCCCACCAGGATACAATATCCTGAGACTTGACCGTGTAGCCAAAAAGGGTGGGGGGTTGCTATTATATTTAAATCTGGTTTACAGTTAACCACTTATGACATTAAATTGCCTCTTAGTACCAATGCAGAAATTCTCATATCTAAACTTCAATTTAACAATGCCAAAGCCATCTATATTATTTGATTCTATTTACCCCCCCGGTAATAACAATACCACCATAGAAAATATCCTTTGCTGGCTATCACAACACCTGCCCCAAGAAACCATAATCCTTGCTGATATAAACATTGATTGGGATTGCTGTAGCAGCATCCACCCTACCACCCACATCAACCTATATGGTTTTGCTCAAACCATTACCCCCACCCCCCCCCAACCAGGATAGACAAACACAACAAGAAAGAAAGCACATTAGACTGGATTCTGATAAATAACCATCCTCAGTTTTATGAATTTGGAACCCTTCCAGATGACATAAGTGATGACTCACTTAGCTATACCTTCAGGCATAAAACCTATGCTACCATTCCTACCACAATCAGGAATATCAGATCCAAAAAGAACTTCAACCCTGATCTCTTCCAAAAGGAACTTAAGAGCATGCAATTGTTCTCCCTTAAAATACCTCCCTCTGGAAGAAGCGGTTCAATACTTCACTTCTAACTTCTTGGCCATCCTTGATCAGCATGCGCCAACCCGTACAATTAGAATCAAGACCAAATCTGCCCCATGGCTTTCTAAAGACACCAAACAGAAAATATGCACCAACCCGTACAATTAGAATCAAGACCAAATCTGCCCCATGGCTTTCTAAAGACACCAAACAGAAAATATGCACCAACCCGAACAATTAGAATCAAGACCAAATCTGCCCCATGGCTTTCTAAACACACCAAACAGAAAATATGCACCAACCCGTGCATAATTAGAATCAAGACCAAATCTGCCCCATGGCTTTCTAAAGACACCAAACAGAAAATATGCACCAACCCGTACAATTAGAATCAAGACCAAATCTGCCCCATGGCTTTCTAAAGACACCAAACAGAAAATATGCACCAACCCGTATAATTAGAATCAAGACCAAATCTGCCCCATGGCTTTCTAAAGACACCAAACAGAAAATATGCACCAACCCGTACAATTAGAATCAAGACCAAATCTGCCCCATGGCTTTCTAAAGACACCAAACAGAAAATATGCACCAACCCGTACAATTAGAATCAAGACCAAATCTGCCCCATGGCTTTCTAAAGACACCAAACAGAAAATATGCACCAACCCGTACAATTAGAATCAAGACCAAATCTGCCCCATGGCTTTCTAAAGACACCAAACAGAAAATATGCACCAACCCGTACAATTAGAATCAAGACCAAATCTGCCCCATGGCTTTCTAAAGACACCAAACAGAAAATATGCACCAACCCGTATAATTAGAATCAAGACCAAATCTGCCCCATGGCTTTCTAAAGACACCAAACAGAAAATATGCACCAACCCGTACAATTAGAATCAAGACCAAATCTGCCCCATGGCTTTCTAAAGACACCAAACAGAAAATATGCACCAACCCGTACAATTAGAATCAAGACCAAATCTGCCCCATGGCTTTCTAAAGACACCAAACAGAAAATATGCACCAACCCGTACAATTAGAATCAAGATCAAATCTGCCCCATGGCTTTCTAAAGACACCAAACAGAAAATATGCACCAACCCGTACAATTAGAATCAAGACCAAATCTGCCCCATGGCTTTCTAAAGACACCAAACAGAAAATATGCACCAACCCGTACAATTAGAATCAAGACCAAATCTGCCCCATGGCTTTCTAAAGACACCAAACAGAAAATATGCACCAACCCGAACAATTAGAATCAAGACTAAATCTGCCCCATGGCATTCTAAAGACATCAAACAGAAAATATGCACCAACCCGTACAATTAGAATCAAGACCAAATCTGCCCCATGGCTTTCTAAAGACACCAAACAGAAAATATGCACCAACCCGTACAATTAGAATCAAGATCAAATCTGCCCCATGGCTTTCTAAAGACACCAAACAGAAAATATGCACCAACCCGTACAATTAGAATCAAGACCAAATCTGCCCCATGGCTTTCTAAAGACACCAAACAGAAAATATGCACCAACCCGCATAATTAGAATCAAGACCAAATCTGCCCCATGGCTTTCTAAAGACACCAAACAGAAAATATGCACCAACCCGTACAATTAGAATCAAGACCAAATCTGCCCCATGGCTTTCTAAAGACACCAAACAGAAAATATGCACCAACCCGTAAAATTAGAATCAAGACCAAATCTGCCCCATGGCTTTCTAAAGACACCAAACAGAAAATATGCACCAACCCGTACAATTAGAATCAAGACCAAATCTGCCCCATGGCTTTCTAAAGACAC
>NC_056745.1:1342245745-1342425745 GCF_019279795.1 Protopterus annectens
CCCCCATGGCTTTCTAAAGACACCAAACAGAAAATATGCACCAACCCGTATAATTAGAATCAAGACCAAATCTGCCCCATGGCTTTCTAAAGACACCAAACAGAAAAATATGCACCAACCCGCATAATTAGAATCAAGACCAAATCTGCCCCATGGCTTGCTAAAGACACCAAACAGAAAATATGCATCAACCCGCACAATTAGAATCAAGACCAAATCTGCCCCATGGCTTAAAGACACCAAACAGAAAATATGCACCAACCCGCATAATTAGAATCAAGACCAAATCTGCCCCATGGCTTTCTAAAGACACCAAACAGAAAATATGCACCAACCCGTACAATTAGAATCAAGACCAAATCTGCCCCATGGCTTTCTAAAGACACCAAACAGAAAATATGCACCAACCCGTACAATTAGAATCAAGACCAAATCTGCCCCATGGCTTTCTAAAGACACCAAACAGAAAATATGCACCAACCCGTACAATTAGAATCAAGACCAAATCTGCCCCATGGCTTTCTAAAGACACCAAACAGAAAATATGCACCAACCCGTATAATTAGAATCAAGACCAAATCTGCCCCATGGCTTTCTAAAGACACCAAACAGAAAATATGCACCAACCCGCATAATTAGAATCAAGACCAAATCTGCCCCATGGCTTTCTAAAGACACCAAACAGAAAATATGCACCAACCCGCACAATTAGAATCAAGACCAAATCTGCCCCATGGCTTTCTAAAGACACCAAACAGAAAATATGCACCAACCCGCATAATTAGAATGAAGATCAAATCTGCCCCATGGCTTTCTAAAGACACCAAACAGAAAATATGCACCAACCCATAATTAGAATCAAGACCAAATCTGCCCCATGGCTTTCTAAAGACACCAAACAGAAAATATGCACCAACCCGCATAATTAGAATCAAGACCAAATCTGCCCCATGGCTTTCTAAAGACACCAAACAGAAAATATGCACCAACCCGCATAATTAGAATCAAGACCAAATCTGCCCCATGGCTTTCTAAAGACACCAAACAGAAAATATGCACCAACCCGCATAATTAGAATCAAGACCAAATCTGCCCCATGGCTTTCTAAAGACACCAAACAGAAAATATGCACCAACCCGCAATTAGAATCAAGACCAAATCTGCCCCATGGCTTTCTAAAGACACCAAACAGAAAATATGCACCAACCCGCATAATTAGAATCAAGACCAAATCTGCCCCATGGCTTTCTAAAGACACCAAACACAAAATATACAGAAACCCCTAGAATTACAATCAACACCAAATCTCCCCCATCGCTTTCTATAGACACCAAACAGAAAATATGCACCAACCCGCATAATTAGAATCAAGACCAAATCTGCCCCATGGCTTTCTAAAGACACCAAACAGAAAATATGCACCAACCCGCATAATTAGAATCAAGACCAAATCTGCCCCATGGCTTTCTAAAGACACCAAACAGAAAATATGCACCAACCGCATAATTAGAATCAAGACCAAATCTGCCCCATGGCTTTCTAAAGACACCAAACAGAAAATATGCACCAACCCGTACAATTAGAATCAAGACCAAATCTGCCCCATGGCTTTCTAAAGACACCAAACAGAAAATATGCACCAACCAGTACAATTAGAATCAAGACCAAATCTGCCCCATGGCTTTCTAAAGACACCAAACAGAAAATATGCACCAACCCGTACAATTAGAATCAAGACCAAATCTGCCCCATGGCTTTCTAAAGACACCAAACAGAAAATATGCACCAACCCGTACAATTAGAATCAAGACCAAATCTGCCCCATGGCTTTCTAAAGACACCAAACAGAAAATATGCACCAACCCGCATAATTAGAATCAAGACCCAATCTGCCCCATGGCTTTCTAAAGACACCAAACAGCAAATATGCACCAACCCGCACAATTAGAATCAGGACCAAATTTGCCCCATGGCTTTCTAAAGACACCAAACAGAAAATATGCACCAACCCGCATAATTAGAATCAAGACCAAATCTGCCCCATGGCTTTCTAAAGACACCAAACAGAAAATATGCACCAACCCGTACAATTAGAATCAAGACCAAATCTGCCCCATGGCTTTCTAAAGACACCAAACAGAAAATATGCACCAACCCATAATTAGAATCAAGACCAAATCTGACCCATGGCTTTCTAAAGACACCAAACAGAAAATATGCACCAACCCGTATAATTAGAATCAAGACCAAATCTGCCCCATGGCTTTCTAAAGACACCAAACAGAAAATATGCACCAACCCGTACAATTAGAATCAAGACCAAATCTGCCCCATGGCTTTCTAAAGACACCAAACAGAAAATATGCACCAACCCGCATACAATTAGAATCAAGACCAAATCTGCCCCATGGCTTTCTAAAGACACCAAACAGAAAATATGCACCAACCCGCATAATTAGAATCAAGACCAAATCTGCCCCATGGCTTTCTAAAGACACCAAACAGAAAATATGCACCAACCCGCATAATTAGAATCAAGACCAAATCCGCCCCATGGCTTTCTAAAGACACCAAACAGAAAATATGCACCAACCCGTATAATTAGAATCAAGACCAAATCTGCCCCATGGCTTTCTAAAGACACCAAACAGAAAATATGCACCAACCCGTACAATTAGAATCAAGACCAAATCTGCCCCATGGCTTTCTAAAGACACCAAACAGAAAATATGCACCAACCCGTACAATTAGAATCAAGACCAAATCTGCCCCATGGCTTTCTAAAGACACCAAACAGAAAATATGCACCAACCCGTACAATTAGAATCAAGATCAAATCTGCCCCATGGCTTTCTAAAGACACCAAACAGAAAATATGCACCAACCCGTACAATTAGAATCAAGACCAAATCTGCCCCATGGCTTTCTAAAGACACCAAACAGAAAATATGCACCAACCCGCATAATTAGAATCAAGACCAAATCTGCCCCATGGCTTTCTAAAGACACCAAACAGAAAATATGCACCAACCCGTACAATTAGAATCAAGACCAAATCTGCCCCATGGCTTTCTAAAGACACCAAACAAAATATGCACCAACCCGTACAATTAGAATCAAGACCAAATCTGCCCCATGGCTTTCTAAAGACACCAAACAGAAAATATGCACCAACCCGTACAATTAGAATCAAGACCAAATCCGCCCCATGGCTTCCTAAAGAAACCAAACAGAAAATATGCACCAACCCGTACAATTAGAATCAAGACCAAATCTGCCCCATGGCTTTCTAAAGACACCAAACAGAAAATATGCACCAACCCGTACAATTAGAATCAAGACCAAATCTGCCCCATGGCTTTCTAAAGACACCAAACAGAAAATCCATCTCAGGAATAAATACTGGGCCAAATGGAGAATGTCTAGAAATCCTGTAGACCAACAACATTTCAGGCAACTAAGAAATAACACTAAGAAAGCTATACTATCTGATAAAAGAAACTACTACCTTCAATTTCAGAAGGCAAACCATAATAACCCACAAAAATTCTGGGCATGCATCAACCAATTAATACAACCAGGTCAATCCAGTACACCAAACCCACTAAACACTGACCATCAAAATCCCATGCAGACTGCCAATGCCTTCAATACCTTTTTCACTGATTCTATCCAAACACTAGCCAGTCAGCTATCACCTAATACTTTGACTTTACCTACCTATAACAAAACCTCACCCCCTCCATTTCTTTTCCAACCAGTCCCAACAAGCCATATTCTTGGCCTAATCCCAAAACTGAAGCCACATGATGTCCTTCAGCAGACCGACTACCTGCTGAGTATCTACAGAAATCTGCCAAGTCCACTGCCTACCCCATCTCCATTCTGATCAATAGAACTATTAGCGATCTGCCAAGTCCATCGCCTATCCCATCTCCATTCTGATCAATAGAACTATTAGCGAAGGTCACATCCCTAACATCTGGAAAGTCTCCCATATTATTCCCCTTCACAAAGGGGGAAACTCCACCGAATTCTCCAACTACAGTCCCATAGCCCTTTTTTCTCCTTTGGCAAAGATCATGGAAAAATGCATCCATAGGCAATTACTAGACCACCTAATCCATAATATTTTGCTCTCTCACTGTCAACATGGTTTCAGACCTTCCCATAGCACTACCACTGCCCTCCTTTCCTTTACAGATTGTATTAACAAAAACTGTAACTGTAATATGCTTTCCTCTGTACTATTTATCAATCTGTCCAAAGTGTTCGACATGGTCAGTCATCAACTTCTGATAGACATCCTCAAATCCCTGTCCTTACATGCACAATCTATCAAATGGTTCCAGTCCTACTTAGATAAATGACAACAGGCTGTACTTTGGCACAACACTCTATCTACCCACCTACCCATTAACCCCGGTGTACCTCAGGGGTCCATATTAAGATCTCTCCTTTTCTCTATATTCATCAAAGACCTTCATCTAGCAATCCCTCAAGCTACTTGCATACAATACGCAGATGTCTCCACACTTGTATGCTCAGCCACAACCACCTCTGAACTTCATTCCCTTACTCAAAAAGTATTTAACACTGTTGAACAATGGTTCACTCTCCTTTGCCTTCTCTTAAACCCCCAAAAAACTAAACTCCTCCCTTTCAATCCAAATCACAAGTCCTCTCCCATAGATTTTGCTGTTACATCCACTAATGGTACCATTATATCACCTGACCTAACTACCAAGCTACTTGGTATTACCAGTGACAACAACCTTACCTTTGACATACATATCAACAACACTATTAAATCTGTCAACAAAAAACTTGTCTCTCTCTACAAAATTAAACCCTTCCTGTCACCTACAGCTAGGACTACTATTGCACACACTCATCTAATCTCTACACTCCTCTATGCCTCAACCATTTTCACTAATCTATCCAAGAATAACCTTAATAAATTGGAAATATCATGCAATAACATAGCCAGATTTGCTATTGGTAACCCATTTAGAACTCACCATTGCTTTAATTTAAAGCAGCTTCAGTAGTTGGAACTACAGAATCTGGTCAAATACCGCCAACTAATCATTGCCCATAAGACTCTTTACCAACCTTCCAATACTCCTACTCTATCCACTATCATCACCCCCTATCACAATCTGAAGTCCTTACGTTCATCTCAGATACTTCTAGTTAACATATCTCAATCTAACAACAGGGCTGGGGATTCTCTCATCTCTAATACTGGGGAAGATTCTGGAATCTCCTACCCAGCGACCTTTCCTCACTGTCCTCTGTATCACTCTTCAAAAACAGACTGAAACTTTTCCTCAGAACACGCTGGTTATGCCCCTGTACTAAACCTGACTAATTCTCCACTCCACTCTACCCAAATACTGTCAGCATATACTATACCTTACGTTTTTTATTCTGTATTTTATTATTTTCATCCCTTTGGATACTTATTTGTTAAAAAAAAAACAAGAAAAAAACTAATTGTTACTATTACTGAACATGAATCTGCCTCATTGATTGTACTGTACTTGTACATGGAATTAGCCTCTATGCCTCCTTTTTTACATTAAGTAATGTACCTACTTGTTATTTTGAACCTGCATTTTACATTGTATTGACTTCTGTCCTCTCTGTATTATTTCTGTATTAACCAGATTTGTCCTTGTATACACAACTGATGTTATTTTATATTGTTTTGTGATTATTTTATCTGTGTTGGAACTTTTCTCCCCGGGCCTCTACTGAAAATGGACATGTATCCAGTTAGACCAGCCCGGTCAACAAATGTAAAATAAAATAAAAATAAATAAATAAAAATGTATGCCTGGTGAAAGCACTTAGTTATTTGGTTCTGTGTTTTATTAAAATAGTGAAGACCTACGTTTAGACCTTGGTGGCTGTTTTATTATTTTTTTTCTTATTTTAAGTGTTGAGTAGTGGTTGAGCCATTTGGCTTTCTTTGTTATTCAACATTATAACACAGATGTACTGCTATGACATGTGCAGTGTCTCACAGTAACATTATAACACAAATGGTTCATAGGTTGATAGGTTGGTACTAGGCTATTGGCCCTAGGGCCTTTACAAGCCTAGCCATAACAATTCCCTTGCTATTTCTTCTGACACTATTTACTTTCCCTAAACCCCTGTCTAGCAGGACAACTAACATGATCCCCGGGGTGAATTTTCTTTCTCCCATCCAATCATCAAGGTTCCTTTTGAAGAGGGCCAAAGATGCACTCTGCTTGACATGTATGGGCAGTCTATTCCAGAGTATGGGGAGTCTGTGGGTCAGGAACCTATCCCTCCAGCATGTTTTGTTTATTGTGATGATAAGATTTAGATCCCTGGAGTGTGTGGCTCTGAGGGACTGGGATTTCTTTAAGTGTAGCATATCCAGCAGCTCTGGGTTTCACATGACCTTGTATGTTAAGCAGAGATTGCCTCTGAGAAGATGATATGCGACAGAGTATAGCTGGAGTTTTTTTAAGGCGGTCAGCATAGGGCATCTGCTTTAGGCCTGTGATTCTTTTAGTGAGGTATTTCTGAAGCCTTTCCAGTTGTTGCAGATGTCTTGAGAGGTACATACCAAATGGGACGTTGTATTCTTTAATGGGTCTAATGAGGGATTAGTACAGTGGGACAATGACCTCCTTTCTTCTGGATGAAAAGCCTTTAGTGATGAGGTGTGCCACATAGAAGATTTCCTGACTGTTGTGGCAATGTGGTTATCGAAGGTGAGACCACTGTCCACCTGTGTCCCTAAGTCTCTTATCACACTTTCGGTGTTTATTGTACTGCCACCTATGTGGTAATTCATGGGTATATGTTTTTTCTCAAAGGGGATAACTATACATTTCTTGGCATTGAGCCCATGGTTCTGGCACCAGGCATCTGTTTTTGTAAGTCCCTTTTGTAGAGGATATTTTGATGTGGATATCATGTGGGGATTCAATAATGGCTCCCAGTTTGCAGTCATCTGCAAACTTTGTTATCCAGAGTCCCTTAGTATTGGCCTGTACTTCAGAGAAGTACATGCCAAACAACAGCGGTCCTAGGACTGAACCCTGAGGTACTCCACTTGTCAATTGTCTGGAGATGGATTTGGAGTCAGCTACTTTTACAGTGTGGGCTCTGTCAGTAATCCAGTTGGCAACCCATTGGGTGAAATAGGGATTAATGCCTAGCTTAGTAAGTTTATCTATGATTCCAGAGTGGGGGATGGTATGAAAGGCCTTTGCGAGGTCTATATAGGCTGTGTGGACCAGCTTACCCTCATCCACGGCTCTGGAGACTGACTCATAGAAGTCAATCAGGTTCAGGAGACAGGATTGGCCCTTCATGACCTCAAACTGGGTGGAGTCCAGTGTTTGAAGGTTGACAATCTCTTTGTTTATAAATTCCATAACATGCTGCATGGCCTTGCAGATCAGGCTCATCAGACTGATGGGACGGTAGTTCCCGGGATCCAAGGTGGCTCCCCCGGTCCCCCTTGTTGAGTGGGATAATTGTAGCTGTGCACCACTCAGTGGGCACGAAGCCTGAGGTGTACTGCTATAATGTGTGCAGTGTCTCACAGTAACATTACAACACAGACATACTGCTATGACATGTGCCGTGCCTCACAGTAGCATTATAACACAGATGTACTGCTATGATGTGTGTCGTGTCTCACAGTAACATTATAACACAGATGTACTGCTATGGCATGTGCAGTGTCTCAGAGTAACATTATAACATGAAGGTGCTGCTATGATGTGTGCCGTGTCTGACAGTAACATTATAACACTGATGTACTGCTATGACTTGTGCCGTGTCTCACAGTAACATTATAACACAGATGTACTGCTATGGTATGTGCATTGTCTCATAGTAGCATTATAACACAGATATACTGCTATGACATGTGCCATGTCTCACAGCAACATTACAACTCAGATGTACTGCTATGATGTGTGCCGTGTCTCACAGTAACATTATAACACAGCTGTACTGCTATGACGTGTGTAGTGTCTCACAGTAACATTATAACACAGATGTTCTGCTATGACGTGTGCTGTGTCTCACAGTAATATTGTAACAGAGATGTACTGCTATGATGTGTGCCGTGGCTCACAGTAACACTGTAACACAGATGTACTGCTATGACATGTGCAGTGTCTCACAGTAACATTATAACACAAATGCACTGCTATAACGTGTGCAGTGTCTTACAGTAACATTATACCACAGATGTACTGACACACTTTAAGAAAATATCTTCTGCTTCTACCCACCTTTATATTATGAGTGAACTGCTCACACTCTGGTGTTATGTATGTATGTGTTCTTGCATCACAATACAGTTTTACTGTCATATCCCACATCTCCTGTGTACTTAAATCTCACCTGTTAAGACTTTCACAGATTCTCTGCTATATGCATCATTAAAAAGTTGTATTCTGTTGCACCTGACATTTGTGATTGTCTGGCATATCCTTGAGGATTGCAGGCACTAATGGTAGGTCTTTTATATGTCTGACTTATGCCCTTCAGAACATGCATGCTGTTGCCATGTCTGTTATTCTATCAAATTTTACAATGCGTATCAGTGGCATTTACAAGCTGTCCCTAATGAGGTGCATTTGTACCCCCATTATTTGCGTCTTTGTCCAATGTTCATGCACTGGGTAGTGGAGAGAGGTGCCCCTGTATAAATCAAATAAAAACAATATCTTTCATGGCTGTATTATCCTAAAACAAGACTTTAATAATGAATATTTCAATGAGTGTTAATGTGAATCACACTACAAGTAGTGTTCCACATCTCCATGAGTCTACTTAATAAAATCTACTCCATCATACTTTGCTGTCTTTTTAATCCTAGCCTTTCCCTCGTTCATGGTGTCTTGTTTTAATTACCAGATGCTGTTGAGTGAGCACACAAACTTACTTCTCATTCTGTGGTTTGTCATGCACAAACTTTTGCTTACTTTGTGCACATACGTAAGGCCATTTACTTGCTTACCACAATGTGGGCACAAGCATGTGCCTGGACCATTCTATGCCTAGCCATGTTTTTCTGAAAGAATAATGATTTCCTGCATCCAAATAGGACATTGAGGGCCAGGCATGTATAAGCTACCTCTGTCCATAAGGGACGTGGGTGCCAGGCCTGGTGTAAATTTCCTATTCCCCATTGACTTGTCTAGGTTGTTCTTAAACTGTGTAATAGACAAACTCAGCTTCACATGCATGGGAAGCCTGTTCCATAAAAAGGGCAGTCGCTGGGACACATATATATCTTTCCAGCATGTTCTGTTTAAGTCACAGACATAATTCACATCCCTAGACCTTGTATTTGTGATACTGTTTCATTTACAAATATGCAGGAGATACATAAATGTGGGGTTTGTGAATGCCTTGTAAGTGAGGCATAGATCACCTTCAGCAATCTATAGCAGATTGAGTAGGCAGAAAGAGCTTTGAAGCTCTCTCATAAGACATGTTTGTTACACCTTGTATTCTTTTCTAAGGAACCTCTTACCTCGCTTTAGTTGCTGCATATGCCTGGTCAGGTACATACCGAATTGAGCAGTGTACTCCATGGTTGGTCTGATGAGGGTGAAGTATAGTGGGAGAATGATCTGTATGGACCTAGATGTCAAGCCCTTACATATAAATTCAGCAAAATAAAAGGATTTGCTTACCACTGTGGCCATGTGGTGGTCAGAGGTAAGGCTACTGCCTATGTGCATACTCAAATCCCTGACCACGGGGTCATCTCTTAGGGGTGTATCATCAGCATGGTAATTAGCCAAGATGGGTGACGTCCCAAAGGGTACAATTATGCATTTCTTAGCATTGAGTTTAAGAGCATAGCTTTGTCATCATTTGGAAGTCAAGGATAGGCCTTCTTGAAGAATGCTAATGTCTGCAGAGAGTCAATGATAAGCCCAGGTTTGCAATAACTTGCAAACTTAGTCAGCCAAAAAGCTTAAGCATTTTCTTCCATTTCAGAGAAATAGATGCCGAAAAAGAGTGGTTCTAGTACTGAGCCCTGGGGGACTCTGCTAGTGATGGCCTCTTGGTTGAGATGGCCTTACCTGTTTTGACATCCTGGGTCACTGAGCCAGTTGACTATCCAGGGGGAGATAAAAGGGTTTATACCTAAATTAGCAAGCTTGTCTACAATGCCTGAATAAAGTATTGTATAAAAAGCCTTGGCCAGGTTGAGGTAAGCTGTGTGCACAATGCTTTACTGACCCTCTCAAAAAAGTTTATCAGATTTAATAGGTATGACCTTCCTTTAACAAAGCTAAACTTTGATGGGTCCAGCATTTGCAGGTTACCTATGTCATCATTTATCATGTCCAATATGATTCTTTCTATTGCCTTACATATGAGGCTAGTCAGACTTATGGCCCTGTAGTTACCCGGAACAGTGGTTGGACTTCCTTTATGCAGGGGAAGCCATTTTCCATTCCTTGGCCACAAACCTAAAGGTTCCAGTTGAAAAGTGATTCAAGTGGACCATGGATGTCATGTTTCATAATAGTTATTAAGCATCCTGGGATGATATTGGGGCCTGTTGATACAATGTTTGACCTTGGAAACTGCATTGATGATGTATTCAATAGTAATTGTTGGTGGATTCTGGTATGCGTCATTTCCTTTGGACTAGTGGGGAGAGTGTGAAGGGTTGAGCTGAACCTGTCAGCCAAAAGGTTGGCAATGGCCTCTGGTTCCGTGTGGATGATGTTATTTACAATAAGTTCTGGTCATTGTTGTGTATTTCCTGTGAGGTTACAGATATAGCTATAGAAAGCTTTGTGGTTTTCCCTTACTTGAAAATCTATTTTGTCTTCAAATTTAGCCTTGGAGGTATGAATTAACCCTCTTAGCTGTCTGTTTAGATTGGTCAGGGGTCTTTTAGTATGTATGGATTTGTTCCTCCTACACTTGGCCAAGATTTTTTCTGTTGTTGTATAACCACTTGATACAGTGATTCTACCTGAGTGGCGATTAGGTTCATAGGTTAGTACTAGGCTAACTGCCCTTGCAAGCCATTTTTTAAGCCTAGCCAATTATCTCCTGTGAGATTCAAACCCTGTACTTTGTGTTTGTAAGGCAAACACCTTAACCATTAGGCCATCCTCCCTTGTATTCTTAATACAAGGTGGCACAACTCTATACAGCTATCAATATAGCTGCACAGAAATTTTGTAAATAACTCAGCATATGCTATGGTTTTTGCTTGATTTGGGGGTGCTTGGAATTTAACCAAGGTGTTGCTTAGTAGAGAGAGATTAGCCTTGGAATAGTTCCTAAAGGATTTTAGTTTTGCTGGATTCCCCAGATTTAATATTTATTTCAAGCAATACCGTCTTACTGTCAGATCTGACAAGTGAAGATATTAAATTGGGTGAGGAACATTGCCTCCCTCATGTTTGTGAGTACAAGGTCAAGGATATTTCTATGTACTCCTGGTAGGACAATGGGCCAACTGTTCCTGGATGCTGGTATTAAGAAAGTTTATGAATTGTTGGACTTCTGCACTAGAAGTAATGTCGGATTCCCAATCTATAGAAAGGTAGTTGAGATCATCCATGAGTATTGTATCAGGTTGAATGGTGAGGGACTCTAATACACTGAGATAGGTAATATGGGTTTCCTGGACATGGAGGGGGACCTATATGTTGCAAGGATATGGCATGAGACTGTCTTTATGGTGAGTTGCAAATGTATGAGTTCCAGTTTGTCATACAATTTAATTAGTCTGGATGTGAGGTTGTTTTAATGTAGACTGAGAGTCCACGTTACTGGTTTAAATGTGTGAAAGACATTATAATCTTGCATTGCTGGAGTACTATCCGTGACTTTAAACCAGATCTCCATTACTACACAGATGTCTGCACTCTTCAGGGAGAGAAAGGATTTTAAGTTGTAGAGTTACTTGTTAAGACTTCTAGCACTGAGCAGTACTACCTTCAGATATTCCTTCATAGGTTCAGTTAAGTTATCAGTTTTATCAGTTTTATCAGTTTGGCATTGCCTAAAAGAGGCACTACGGGAGGAAGGTCTTTAGCAATATCCAAAAGCTTGGGTGGATAAGTGCATCCATAGCAAAGTAGTGCGGCCTGTCAACCATGTTCCCCCAGGCCATCAGCTATTGTACCACCTTGGATTGACATCAAAAGCTAAATCAGTTGTTAAACCCAATAATTTTTTGTTGGTAACATGGCATCATCCTTGCAGAAGGTAGTAAGCTGCTCAGTGCTAGGCTCATACCTACCTGAGGCACATAATCAGCAAGCTCGATCATGGCTCACCTCATATAGCCCCAGAAAGGTAGCTAACCCTGATTGACTCCTTACTCAGTCTGGTGAGGGGTGTATCAGTGTGCCTCACTATACAATCAACAATGACATGGAAATTTGGCTGTGCACTGGTTTGCCTTGAGGTGGTGGTGGTGCTGCGGTAGCATTGTCACCTCATAGCAAGACGTTGTCCTGTTTGATTCTCAGCTAGGCGTCTTCTGTGTGGAGGCATACATGAATGGGGCATGCCTTCATTGAAGGTTGTGCATCAGGGCTGGTAACCCAGTATGTAAAAATCCACTACCAATTATTAGCGGACCGGAGTTCCACTGTGTTGACCCCTAACCGGGAAAAGCCGAAAGACACAAACAAACTGGTTTGCCTTGAGGGCTTAGCAGTATAAATATTGGATACAGTGTTATTATGTGTAGTTGTGGGTGGTGCTTTATCAGCGTGTTTATGTTATGGCTGAGGACCCATGTTTTGGTTGTGCTATGCTGTGCAGGTGTTCTTAGTGTTTTTGGTTAACTGTAAGTGCCTTAGCATAAGTAGTTTTATGTGTACTTTACCTTGTGCAGTAGGCACAGTGAAAGTGTCACTGACAGCCTCTATAGGATTAGTTTTGGTTGTATGAGAGAGTTTTGCCTCCAGCATTAAAGTGTGTTTACACTTCTTGCATACTTTATCTGTTTTTTGAAGGATAAGTGGGTTGTCAGTGTACATGAGGCAACTGCTACAATGCCTCAGAAAACACATTTCAACTAGACTGGCCACACAGAGAGTCTAGAAGTGCATATCTATGGTTACTTATCTACTAGGGAGGAGTAAGGGAAATTTAAATATTCAGTAGATCAGAAAGACAAGGATCTTGAGATATACTCAGCTATGTGTAAACTAGATGCTATAGTAGTTAAAAACAATCAGTCTAGACACTGAGAGAGATTAGTGTTTAAACAGATTAAAAGAACTAAGGCACTTTTACAATAACAGTCTCAATAAGCCTTTAACCAGCAATTTCCAGTTCAAAAGGGCATACACAATCCTATCCTGCCACAAAAGTGTAGACCAGAAACCTTCCTAATGTAAAATAACTGGTCTGCAGCCAAGTGCTTAAACCAGAGCAAAGATACTTCTAAAATAACAGGCACAATAAGCCTTCAACCAGCCATTCCTTCCTCAGAAGGGTGTAACCTACCTTTCTTGCCTCAAGATAGTAGAACACAAGCTTTCTTTATGTAAAATAACTAGTTCTGAGCCCAAGTGCTTAAGTCAAAACTAAGAGTCTTAAAATACCAGTTATAATGTAATCAGGCTGCAAATAAGCAGTAATGAATACAGCAGATTAAATGCAATCGAGCACTTTAAGAACACAAATACACTAAACACAGCTGAATAAAGTGCATTTTAGTAAGTGGGAAGGCAGGAAAAATAAGTTTAAGAGACTAATGAGACGTGACTTCCCAGTTGATCTATCGGTACTCAGTTGAATGAGCTGATGAGATGAGACAGGGAGGAGTGTCCAAAGTCAGATTTATAGTAGGAGCAAGCAACTCAAAAGTCATCAAATTTAAAAGTACATCAGCAGCACGGTGGGTGGGTCAGAAATAACAAATGCAGATGGAGATCAGTAATAGTCAGGCAGTGAAGAACAAGTCAAACAAGCACTACAACTAAATAAAGATGCCACCAAGTATTTGCAGTTAAATGAGGAATGCTATTTATCATCTCTTTATGTTAATTAGCTGGATGTTATTCACTATCTGCAAAATAATTATTTTTTAACTGACCCTAGCCAAGATCTTTTAAAACTCCAAATAGTGGAAAAAACTTAAAACAAAGCAAAATGCATTATAAGAAAATTATACTGAAATAGAAGTAACCACACCTTAAATGAATAACTGTAATCCAAAATCAAATGCCGACAGAGATCAGCGATAGTCAGGTAGAGTACAACAAGTCAGACAAGCACTGCACTATTATGTGCCTCGACTTCTTGCATATTTGATTAACAATGCTGCTTGTGTCTCTAACATGGTAAATCATGTTAGCTTAAGCATGACACAGACATGATGTTCATGAATCCCAGGTGTGTTTTTCATTCATGTTAGCTTACGCATGACACAGACATGATGTTCATGAATCCCAGGTGTATTTTTCATTCATGTTAGCTTACGCATGACACAGACATGATGTTCATGAATCCCAGGTGTGTTTTTCATTCATGTTAGCTTAAGCATGACACGGACATGATGTTCATGAATCCCAGGTGTATTTTTCATTCATGTTAGCTTACGCATGACATGGACATGATGTTCATGAATCCCAGGTGTGTTTTTCATTCATGTTAGCTTATGCATGACACGGACATGATGTTCATGAATCCCAGGTGTGTTTTTCAATTGTGTTAGCTTAAGCATGACACAGACATGATGTTCATGAATCCCAGGTGTATTTTTCATTTGTGTTAGCTTAAGCATGACACAGACATGATGGTCATGAATCCCAGGTGTGTTTTTATTGATACTTTTTAGAAGTAGAGCACAAGTGTTAGAGGGTATATTTTCACCAGTAGCATGAGACACTTACAAAGAAGTATTTTTGGAACTGATATTATCAGTCAATATTTTTGTCAGAGTTTTTGCATTTTTTTTGTTTTTTTTTTCTTTTTTGTATTAAAAGAGATATTTTTGCATACATTTCTACTACTTTTACTGTCGTGAGGGACAGAACAACTACTCTCCCTTTTCCTGATGATGCTAGGTGTAAACAAATGTAATGCATATTATGTTTTGATAAAACCCTTTATTTTAAATTTCTAACTGGCTTTTTACTTGTCAAATTTGTGGTGTCTGAATCTTTACTGTCATCTTTAAATCTTCTTCCAAAATTGACTGAAACCGGATAATAGTATATACAAACTGACTATTAACATCTTGAGAGTTAGAATTCAATGTTCAAACTTAGCACAATTTAAACAGCTTGGAATATTCTGAGTTTCATTAAGTAATTTGGATGGTGCAGTGGTAGCATTATCACCTCACAGCATGAGGTTTTCCAGTTCAGTTCTTAGCTGGGTTGCTTTCTGTGTGGAGTCAGCATGTTCCCTTATGTTTGTGTGGGTTTCCTCCCATGTCAGAAAGACATGCATCTGTAATGTTTCTCCCTGGGCCTCTGATGAAAATTGGCTTTATTCCAATTCAAACTTTCCATTAAACAAATAATAAAATTAAGTCTACCAGGCCTTAGCTATTTAGAACATCCATCTTAACTGCTGCTAATTAGCAAGTATAAGTTTGAAGGACTGATAATTTGAAAGCAGATAGTATAGTTTGTGATCATTTTAGCTGATGGGGTGAAACCTGAACAGGCTGAAGTGTTTAAACCTGGCAGTCCAAAATTAACTCCTCAGTTTATCCCAGTGGCAATATGTGTTCTAATTAGCATGTGCTGCTGTCAGAGTCACAATATCATCCAACTGCTAATAGTGAAATAATCAGAATTACAAAGTTTCATGCAAGCATTGTACTTGTGATGATTTTATATTAACCAAACTTTTAATGCTGTTTAATGCCCTGTTGTCTGGACATGTTCCCATAAGTCTCAGTTCCCCACTTTCCTGGAGCATATAAACAATAGCAGGAAAATCACAAAAAAGATTTGAAAAAACAACAAATTGCAGAATTTATAGATAAGGCATCTGTTGTGTATCAACCGGAAATATCAACTGAAATGAAAACAAAAAAAACAGCCAAATAATATAGCGACTTGATAAAAATGGAAGTTATTATTGGGGAAACTTTACTTTATTGTGGCTTTGCTCAACAGGGGCACAGGAAAATAATTTTCTTAGGTGGCGAAAGCCAGGGTACCTTTTGGCTAGGCTTATATAGGCCCTAGGGCCAATATCCTAGTACCTACCTTTTAAACCTATGAACCTATGTTATATAATCTATTTACTCTGATTCTTTAATGAGTCTTTGTATGTATATAGTAATAAAGCGATGTGCACAATTGTGTAAATAGTTATTTTACTTTTTAGTGTATTGTTCCTGTGAATAAAAAATCAGTATCTGTGGTGCAGCAGATGCGTTGTTGCCTCACAGCAAGAGATTCTCCTGTTCGATTCTCGGTTGGAGTGCAGGGAATGCCTTCTGTGTGGAGTCTGCATGTCCTCTCCACGGGTCGAGTGGTGTTCTGAAAGACATGCGTGAATGGGTGTGCCTTAATTGATGGTTGGACGTCGAGCTGGCACTAGGGTTACCACCTTTTCAAATGCCCAAAGTGGGACATTTTGGGTACAAACGTCAGATTTTGCAAGGCAAAACATACCCACAGCCAGTACAAAAGACAGAACTTTACTTTTTTGCCTAAATAAAAGGTTATTCTTGTAGCATTTTGGTTGCTTATTCTGTTTCTTATAACATTTTGGTGTTTCAGTTTTATGCAACTATTACTAAAATATAGGAAATATTTTTGTCCTAAAATCTCAGGACATTTGCCATTTTTTCAATTTTTTTGCAGGACACAACTGCCCAAAGAGGGACTGCCCCTCACAAAGTGAGACGGGTGGTAACCCTAGCTTTCACCTCGGCATTTGTGAAAATCTACTGCCAATCATTAGCGGACCGGAGTTGCGCTGTGGCGACACCTAACCGGGAAAAGCCGAAATACAAACAACAATAATACACACACACAAGGGTATATCTCTGCAGTAAAATGCAAAGGGCTTACTTACAACTTTATGCAAGAGACTCACTGTACAGTTAAATGCAATTCAGAACTAGTTATTCTGATTAACTAATATGATTAAATATTATTCCCATGCATATATTTTTTTCCATAATAAATCTTTATTGTTATATACTTTTCATACAAAATTATAAAATACAAACTACTAACACTGTAACAATCACACCAAACAATATACAATATTTACAAGAATGCTTCCATATAAGACATTAGAAATATAAGAAAAACATAGGAATAATTAGTAAGTTTCCAATATTGAACAGTTTGATTAGACATTTCTCTCCAAATATAGCAATGATTATTACTACCTTCAATTCAAAAGTTTTATGCTAATATAATAGTAAATATCTGTTCCCAAATTTTCGGATTATTGATACCCTTACTATGTGAATTTAAAAGTAGTTTATGAGCTAGTATATGTCTTGTCGCCAACACTGAAGTTTTGCCATGATGTTTTAGTTGGGTCTAGCCAATTTGAAGCTATATAAAGCTTCATTAGTAAGAAAATATTAATATGAACTATACTCTGTGATCTGGTAAGTTCCTTCGGGGGAATATGCAAAATCATAAATTTCCAAGACAGCGTTGTACTTTGGTAGCCCACTTTCTGAAGTTGAATTTTAAGGGAATTCCACAGTTTGTATATACACTTACAGCTCCAGAACATATGAAGAAGATCAGCCAGTTGAGTTTTGCAGTATGGACATGTTGCAGAGTTTTTAGAATTAAATGTATGCAGGGCAAGGTGTGTATAATATGCATTATTCCAAATCATCAGCTGGGTATATAACAGTTTTTGAAGAGAAGTAGATTTAATAGTCAATTCAATTGCCTTTAACTTAACATATTACTTTTATCTGTCAATAATATTTTCTCTTCCCAATAATTTGATAACAAAACTTTACCTTGAAATTTAAGTTCTTTAATTAATTTATTCGTTGCTGTTATACATTTAGTATCCTGTTGGAGAGCTTGCCACAACTCAGAGCATCTATTTATAGTCTCTTCATCCAGTTTAAAGTTTTTGAGGTAACTTATAGTAAATTCTCTAATCTATCTCAGAATAATCAGGTAATTTTTAGGTAAATTAAATTCTTGTCTTATTTGGTTGGGCGATCGATCCAGATGTTTATATATATCGATCATAGTTAAATTAACAATTAATGGAAACTTCTTTAGATCAATTAATTGGTTGTTCAGCTTTACATTTGGGTTCCTGTGAAAGGGCTGAAAGACCATCATATGCTGAAGTAAATCCAATGATTGAAATAAACTCTGTAAAGATAATATTTCAGTTTTAATGTGTTCCACAATCCCATATACCTTCAGAATATCTTTACCCAGAAAGGGCATTGCTTTAGGATTAATGTTCAACTTTAAAATATATTCATAGTTCAGGGTTAGCCAAGTTGGTGTCCACTTAGTACTAATTATCTCATGATCGGCCATTCTTAAAATCCTATTAGAATTCACAATCAGATAATACATTTCAAAATTAGGCAACTCCAGACCTCCTTTACTTTTTGGGGTCATTAATTTGTCATAAGATACCCTAGTTTTCTTTGATTCCCAAATAAATTTAGTCAAATCTTTATGAATTTGTTTAAAAAATGTTCTTGAGAGGGATAAATGGGCTGACCTACAAATATACAGTAACCGTGGCAACACATTCATGTTTATAACAGGAACCTTTCCTAATACTGGCAAGTGCAAATGTTTCCATCTCACAAAATCAAACGATTTGTTCCCAAACTATTTCAATGTTGTTATTATTCCCATGCATATTTTAAAAGAATTGTTAACAGTGAATGTAGGATTGACCCTTTCAAGGCGGCACAGCGGGAAACACAGAATTTTTTAAGCCTGAAAATAAGGAACGTTCCTCATATGAGGCACAGATAAGGTATGTCATTTACAGGTTTTTGTTATTTGGTGTGTTCGCCACATTTTAGTGACAGGTATAATGTTCAGCTTTCCCAGCTATATGAAGATGATGATAATGTCTCTAGTACAAAGTTTCTGAAGAGTAAAGTGAAAGGTGTGCGTTTTCCTATTGGGCAATATGATTTCATAGTGCCCAGCCTACTGACCAAAAGCAGACCTTCTCCTGGTTATAAAGATGTCTTGGCACTTTTTGCAGCTAGTTTGGGTTACTGACCTCATCCGAAAATAACGCTTTTTACTGGGTGGAGAAGTTTGTAATAAACACTACAGGAGGAGCTGTTTGGGTAGTGTCCTACTAGAGCTGTTCCAGACCACTTTGGTGTCCACATTAATTAACCTGCTGAAAGGATGGGGAATGTGACTTCACGGTCAAACACCCATATAGCCAACGGGACCAGGCGGAGAGTGTATGTTTTCTACAGCATAGACAAGATGATCCTTTATGAAAAGGAGGTGAACATAAGCACCGAGGCTGAGGTGGGGGTAGCAGTGAAAAGCACGTTTGGCAGTGTAAGGCTGGCCAACAACACCAGACTGGTGTACCACCGGGATCAGCGCATCCGCTCCTTCTTCATACTGGCTCACGACTTTAACAAGGTGGCAGGGGAGGGCACCATATGTCTGTTTATTATGATGATACCGGCAAAAACATTTGTCAGAACTACCACATCACGTCTGGCCGGTCTGCAATTCTAACACCACAAGGCAATGTCAAGTTTCAGAAATATGGTGCCAGCATCTGGGAGGATGAGCATGGAAATCGGTATGGTTAAAGTACAACTGAGGAGTGACAAGGTTTGAACCCATGACCCTGAAGAAAAACGTTAGAAGTCGCTAGACTAGTTAGATGACTTGTTTTTCTTCGATAATTAAACTGATAGTCGGCCAGCCAAAATCTTTATTTAACTGGCAGGGCACAGCTCAACAAATTCATCTGCAGAGTGAACTTGGATACTTACTTGTACTCTTTCAGCTTGTCCCCCTTTTAAAGATTTAGTTAAAATATATTGCATGGAACTTGGTGCAAAACTCTGTTTGCCATTAAACACAGCTAAAGCTTTGCAGATGCGATTTGTGGGCAGTTTGGGAAATGTTATACTACACTTATGATTAAACTGCATTTTTTTCTTTTCTTGACACATCATAAGATGACATTCACATTCTGTCAAAACAGCATAGTTTGAAATTTGCTGTTCCCAGAAACTAGTGATTTTGGGATCTATGGCTTGTTTTCATGTATTGCCTTTTCTAAGCTCTTAACAGCAGCAGTAAAATTATTATAAATTTTCAACAGTAGGTGTCAAAACATTTGATTGTTTTATATTTTAAAAGTAACCAGCAGAATTCTGCCTGACTTACAATTTCAAATTAGAGAATTAAATGCTGAATAGGGGTGAGGCCATTAAATGATAGAGTTCAGCAAGTGAAATTACATTAATATAGTACCAAAAACAGAAAATGTGTACTGTGTTTAATGGAAACAGTTCTGCCTATAACAACAAGAGTGCAAAACAATTTGTTAACAAACATTTTTTCCAAGAAGGGGTTACCTAAATCTGAATTCCAAAAAGAGAAATACATTAGCTTCAAACGAATATTCCTGGTAAGAGGTATTGTTTGCAGACAGACAGAGCATTATATTGGGATTGGTTACAGCTATAACTGATTCCACGTCCAGCACTACCACAGTGTGTGTCACAGTTTCCTATTTAAAATAAGTGGTTTGACAATATTTATAATGTATGACTACACTGAAATAGTCTTGCAAGATGAACTAATAAATTTATGAGCCTTTGCATCCTGTAATGCAGGTTTTCAATTCCTCAGCATTCTTTTCCCTATCGTATGACCCTCAACAAATCAATTAAGCAGACAGGGCTCCCAGATTGCCCCTGAAGTGGGGTACTCCTGCGCAGTGAACTTAACCAGTTAAAAACATGTGCACTTTATGTCTTTTTGTTACTCTGGCAAAACTAAACCACATAGTGAGATTATAAAAAGATTGTAAATATTAAATATACAAAGAAACCAAAATAATGATCTTTGCATTTTATCCAAGAAGTGCCTGATAACATGAAGTAACAATTTATGTTTTTTTTCTATGATCACTTTTTTAGTTGAGGAAATAAACCAGTCATTAAAGAGACTCATAATTACATGTCTTGACTTCTAACATGTGCAGTGTGTTTGCATGGTTGCTAGTGTTAGCAGGGCTGTGCAGTATTTTATTTACATTTATGTCATATGAGTTCTGTTTGGAAATATTACTGAAGATATTATACTAATGACTATTGCAGAGTTTTGCTTTAATCACAGTTATGCATTTTTAATATGCTACATTTTTATATCGTGTATGAATAGTGTGAATATTGTTATGTATGGAGGTGTTGCAATGTACTTTGTTAAATTCAGTAGCTAATCCAAATGACAACGAATGGAATTCAAGTCAGGCTATAACAAGCTTAAATTATGCATCTTTCTGTTAAACAAGCAAAACAAAGGTCTTCCAAATATCTAGATAAGTGCCAACCGATACAGCTTTCAAAACTGACCAAGCTGGTGATACAAGGTTATAATGTCATAAACTAGCTCAAGTTAAATCAGAGTATTGTGGTTAATTTAAATAATTTTATATCTTATTAACTATGACGTGTTCCACCATTTTTAAAGGATGAGTCAGACTAATTGGTTTGTAACTGATACGATCGTACTTATCTCCTATTTTGTGAATGGGAGAAATTATAGAAGTTTTCCAAGCATCAGTGCAGTAACTTTCAGATTTTAAACACTGTAGAGAATAATTAAATATTTATAGTTTATATGTGTATTGAATTATGAGGACTGTATTCATGGTATTCAGAATTGTAAGACTAGAAGCTGGTTTAACTGCCTATGAACAGACTTAAATGCAAAGTATGACATTGTGAGTGTGATTCAGAAAAGTTGTATACAGTACTACCCCACAATCTTCATTGTAATTAAAGGGACAATCCAACAAACTGTATTTGTGTATGTTATGCAGAGTAAGAGTAATTTAGACAAGGCAGATTTTTTTTTCCACTGGACTAATTCAGTGTATGTTGGCATTGCTTGCATTATAGCTACATGTGCACATATTCCAGTTCCAGAAATTCGTACACTATTGAACTCCAAAAAGTTTTTGAAGTAAATAAAGAGACGATACAACAAACAATGTTCATTTGTGATACATTTGTGATATGCACATGAGTTGTAACACTACCACAACACATTTTTTATCGAGTGCACTAATGTGGTGTATGTTGTCTTTGTCGTTGAGGTTTTGATGGTAGCCTAATGGTTAAGGTGTTTGCCTTGCAAACACAAGGTGCAGGGTTTGAGTCTTGCAAGAAATAATTGGCTAGGCTTACAATAGCCCACAAGGGCAATTAACCTAGTACTAAACCATGAACCTATTATTATTTGTACAAATGCACAGCCATACATGCACTGGCTGTTTTTACCAATTTACAGTTTAGAAGAACCAAAAAAAATTCAAACTTCCAGTAAACCACCAACCAAAAGTAATGTAAAAACTGGAAATATGGCTAAGAAGCAAAGGAACATCTTTTAGCGTAAACAACTGTTTATTTTCCACTTTTATCTAAGACTTCATTATTTTCTGATGAAGTCTCAGATGAAAGCGGAAAATAATCACTTGTTTAATCTAGAAGTGGTTCCTTTCCTTCTTAGTAATATTTCAAGTTTTTACATCACTTTACACTTTACCAAATGATTAGTCAGTGTGACATTTTCCCCTTTTCCAACTTTTGTGCAACCTTGCAGCAGCTGATACACACACACACACACACACACATATATATATATATATATATATATATATATATATATATATATATATATATGGGTCTACTTCAACCCATTGAAATTACATTTCCCTGAAATCTAATTTTGTGAGTCTATTTATTATCTATTTATTTCCAAAAATGCACTTTGGCAAAAAAATGATTCAACAGACAGCAAATAAAAAAAATAACAATATTAAACACATTTATGGAGGGGGCAAGCCTCCCTATACCCCCACATCCCTGCTACTTATATATTCTAATTCTGAGATCAGACTACAGTGGGGAAAAGGGAATATTCCCTTATCTTCACTGTGCTGCAATCAACAACAACCTCGCTTGCTGTCCATTGAATTGTTTTTTCACGAAAATGCATTTTCAGATAATTTAAATCAAAGTAGACCCATATATATATATATATATATATATATATATATATATATATATATATATATATATATATATGTATATGGGTCTACTTTACATGGTCGACATTTCATAAAGTCAAAGACCTTATGGCTGGGACCATATGATCAACTTTTGAAATGTCGATCATGTAAAAAAAACCCCACAACAATTACTTACCTTCACATTGCTAGCAGGTGGGCAAGGCCCCCTGCAGCCCCCATGGGGGGATCCACCCCCCCAGAACTTAAATATACCAACTCCAAGATCACACTACAGTGCGGAAGATGGAACTTTTTCCATTCCACACTGTATGGAGATGCCCATTCCTCATGGTCGACCTTTCATAAAGTCAATCATATGGTCTTCAACTTTATGAAATATCGACCATGTGAAGGGGACACTAGGGGCCAGCAGGGTGCAGGAAGACTTACCACTCTGTAAAAAAAAAAAAAAAAAAAAAAAGAAAAAGCTTTTTTGTTTTGTTTTTAATGTGCATTGATGGTAATGTGCATTCTGTAAAGTGGCATTGATAATCTGATAGCTGGCAAGAGGTAATTTTGAGTTTGGTCACTAGAACTACATATCTATTTTATACATATATATATATATATATATATATATATATATATATATATATATATATATAATATATATTATACGTGTGTGTGTCTGTGAGTCTATCTGATCATCATAATGATTCACTTTTCTATACAACCACAAAGACATGCAACTGCATTCATACAGTACTAGTGTGTAACATACTATAATCAACAACTGAGGATGGTAACCAGCTTTCTATGCTGAGAAGATGACATAACTATGGACAACACATGCATGTGGAAAAATATACATTAGTAGCCACAAAAGGCACTCACCACAAGGGTTATAGCGGAACTAATGCCATCTGAATTATTCTCTGTGAAATGTGCAGCTTGCCAGGAACTGAATGCACACAGTGTCAACATTCATAAACAGTCACTGATCCAACAGTGTGTGCCAAAGTCTACTTTAGATGTGGAGGGATGAGCCCTGACATTGACGTAGACGTGGATTATTTTGTGCAACCTAAGTATCTATAGGAGCTGATGGGGAAAGAATTATGAGGCTGTGCCTACTCATCTATGTGAGGGGAGGGATAAGGACAATGTGCTGCAGTAAGACAGGCAGTCCTTGTTCCATGGACCTTGGTCAAGACTGGACCCATGAATGGCAGATCATGAGCGGGGTATTGTCATTTTACTGGAATGGGGACTCACATAAAGAGAAGCTGATGCCTAATATCTTGCAATTACTTTCTGAAGAATGCCAGCACATAGAGATAATGCCTGCTAACACTGTTTCAAGCCATCCTGTTAAACATTGGTGATCACTCCCAGCTTCACTTTCTTGTAGCACCCAGCTAGTTATAACATAAAGAGATTAAACACCTGAATGACATTGAATAGCTGTGTTATCAGGTAGAGGAGGGCATAGGAGGGACATTTATCCACAAAAGTAAGTACAATTCATGTGACCTCCATCGTTCAGCGTTTCAGGGAACAACACATATCAGGGGTGCAATCTGGTACATACCAAGAAAAAAAAAGCATTAGGATATTATTTAATATTCATTACTGCTGTGATCAGCTAGTACAGTTGTGTTCCTTGACTGGTATGTCAGCCTTTGCTAAATCTGACTTTGGTATTTTCACATTGATTACAAAAAGCAAGTCATCCATGATGTTCACATGACATTTAAGCCTTCAATTATTTCAGCAACTCCTTTGAAATACTTCTTGTGCTGAAAATATTCCAAAAGGTATACTCAGAAAGCTGTAGCCACCCAAAGGAGTATCACAAGTGTACAATTTCAAGCTAGTTTCATATAATTTATTTGCTAAAATTCTTCATTTACATCTAAGTCAAAAAAATATTTAACATTAATCCTGAATTATAAATTATACTGAAAGTTAAACATTGAGTCCATAGCTTTTCTAAGGTCCACTTTATTTCACAAGTGCAGCTTTAAAGTATGTGCAATTAAAATAGCATTTTTAAAAATAGCTCTAGTAACTTAGAATTTGCTTTTCCAGCATCCATAAAATGAATAAACTTGTATAATTTTTGGTCTAAATTATATCCCTTTATAGTGAAAACCTGCTTGCTTTATGTATTTTATTTTATTTCACATTTGATTACAGGGGTGGTACACTGATCACAAATTATTATTTGCTGGTACTAAAGGGGTGAAATAATTCACAGAGAAGAAAAAAAAAAGAAAACAGAGTGACAGTAAGCTGTACATATCAAAAGGAGAAAACAGAATGTAACAATTTATAAAAAAGTTTCACAGCAGCAATTAATAGCTGTAACAACAACTGTGAGGGAAATGCAGATTCATTACTGCTGTGATCAGCTAGAACAGCTGTGTTCCTTGACTGGTGGTGTGAACCTTATGTCACTCAATGTTACCTAAATGCCAGTAGTTAGTATACAATGATTTGTATCTACCCTAAATTACAGAACTTGTAATGATGCACATCTTTGCTATCCTCTAGCTGAAATATGTATTTTTACTTGTATATACTACACTATACCTGAAGGTGATTTGATGCAATGGTAATACTACAATTAAGAAAAACAATAAAATGTATAATACTGTTGAGGAAAATCAGTAACAGGTAGGGAGGTATGGCAAACATTTGATAGAATCTCACTTCCACATTGAACATCTAAGACTTAATATTGGGAATTCAGGCATAGCTCCTGATCCTCAGATACACTCACTGAATGTCATGTGACAGTGACCATGTGATCCTGCACTGTCATAGGTCTCCTCACAAGGCATTCCAGGGTATGTGGTTTAATTGCTTTGCCAGGCCCACAAAGCACATGTAGACAGTGTCGGTAAAGTTGCATGATCCAGTTAATATTTGTGCAAGGGTAAAGAGCTGACTTTTCCAAGCCTAGGGTGCAATCTCCACTTCATATCTTGAATTAAAGTTAAACTATTAGATAACGTCTTCTTTTTTTAGCTTCTAGCTTCCCACGTTTCCAGAAAGGCTGAGGAGTGTGATACTTCTACAACTAGAATGCATCCACCAGTCCAGTTTATCTGAGCAAAGGTAATGTTGCAATTTTTCTGGAATTTATTTGTCCCTGGACCTCTGCCAAAAGTAGTATCTTTCTGCCCATCTGGGTTATCTCAGTAAACTAATGCAATAAAATAAAAAATGAATGAATGCATAAAGGTAATGTCTTCCTGACATGGCCAGAGCTACTGTCTTTTATTCAAAACTCTAACTTTCAAACTGCCAGACACACCTCTTCTTAATAAATTGTTCATCAAATGCTCTATCTACTCACTCCAAAACCCTGATACCATTTACCTTTCCTCCTCCAATGAATGTTTATTCTCCAAAACTGCCCCCAATTGCTGAAACTCACTACCAGAGATTCCCTGACAAAAGAATCCCTCAGCTCACATCAGACTAATGAACACAAATGTACTTCCTTCAGAGATGCAGGCTAACTGCCAGGTACACTTTCTGTTCAGTCAGTAATTCTTATCATTAAGGCTGCTACTAAGTTCTCTTTACTGTAAGATAATTCCATAACTATTTGTTGTTGTCGTTGTTGTACAAATGTACTTCCTTCAGAGATGCAGGCTAACTCCCAGGTGCTCTTTCTGTTTAGTCAGTAATTCTTATCATTAAGGCTGCTACTAAGTTCTCTTTACTGTAAGGTAATTCCATAACTATTTGTTGTTGTTGTTGTACAAATGTACTTCCTTCAGAGATGCAGGCTAACTGCCAGGTACACTTTCTGTTCAGTCAGTAATTCTTATCATTAAGGCTGCTACTAAGTTCTCTTTACTGTAAGGTAATTCCATAACTATTTGTTGTTGTTGTTGTACAAATGTACTTCCTTCAGAGATGCAGGCTAACTCCCAAGTGCTCTTTCTGTTTAATCAGTAATTCTTATCATTAAGGCTGCTACTAAGTTCTCTTTACTGTAAGGTAATTCCATAACTATTTGTTGTTGTTGTTGTTGTACAAATGTACTTCCTTCAGAGATGCAGGCTAACTCCCAGGTACACTTTCTGTTTAGTCAGTAATTCTTATCATTAAGGCTGCTACTAAGTTCTCTTTACTGTAATATAATTCCATAACTATTTGTTGTTGTTGTAAAAATGTACTTCCTTCAGAGATGCAGGCTAACTCCCAGGTGCTCTTTCTGTTCAGTCAGTAATTCTTATCATTAAGGCTGCTACTAAGTTCTCTTTACTGTAAGGTAATTCCATAACTATTTGTTGTTGTCATTGCTGTACAAATGTACTTCCTTCAGAGATGCAGGCTAACTCCCAGGTACACTTTCTGTTTAGTCAGTAATTCTTATCATTAAGGCTGCTACTAAGTTCTCTTTACTGTAAGATAATTCCATAACTATTTGTTGTTGTCGTTGTTGTACACATGTACTTCCTTCAGAGATGCAGGCTAACTCCGAGGTACTCTTTCTGTTAAATGACATGCTCAAGGTCACATAGAAAGACTTAAGGAATCAAACCCTGTACCACAGCAACTATAGCTCACAGCCTTAACCCTCTGTACCAACTGACAGATGTGTATGGCCACTTCAATGGATGCTGAGTTGAGGCCAGGAACAAACCCCTAATTTAAAGAATGAATCTAATCATGGAAGATCTGACATGACATTCTCTCCCAGATATCAGATGCCATTCAATAATATCGATATATCTTCTTGTAGCCTTACTATACATGTGTGCATTGATCAGTCTTTGCAGAGTTTATTATCACTGTACTCTCAGCCTATGATTAGAATTCTGGCTTCCTAGAAACTTTTCTCATAGGAGTTGTATCATAAACATTGGAAATGCTTTTTTTTGCATAAAAAGTAGAGATTTACAAGCCTAAATAAGTTCAGACTACAGTACACTCTGGGAGTCATTATGACAATCATAATACTGTTAATGTAAATGCTGTGAGGGGAGTATTCTGAGTAAAATGCACCTGCACATCTAATACCACATGGAAAATGGGTCAGCTTGTTGAAAGCACTTTGTATCTGCCCTTAAAGATTGCTCTGTGTTCTCATTTCTCATTTTGTATGTGGATCACGACATTGTCAATGCTCAGCATGTTCTCATTTCTCATTCTGTATGTGGATCACGACATTGTCAAAGCTCAGCATGTTCTCATTTCTCATTCTGTATGTGGATCACGACATTGTCAAAGCACAGCATGTTCTCATTTCTCATTCTGTACGTGGATCACGACATTGTCAAAGCGCAGCATGTTCTCATTTCTCATTCTGTACGTGGATCACGACATTGTCAAAGCTCAGCATGTTCTCATTTCTCATTCTGTATGTGGATCACGATATTGTCAAAGCTCAGCATGTTCTCATTTCTCATTCTGTACGTGGATCACGACATTGTCAAAGCTCAGCATGTTCTCATTTCTCATTCTGTACGTGGATCACGACATTGTCAAAGCTCAGCATGTTCTCATTTCTCATTCTGTACGTGGATCACGACATTGTCAAAGCTCAGCATGTTCTCATTTCTCATTCTGTACGTGGATCACGACATTGTCAAAGCTCAGCATGCTCTCATTTCTCATTCTGTACGTGGATCACGACATTGTCAAAGCTCAGCATGTTCTCATTTCTCATTCTGTACATGGATCATGACATTGTCAAAGCTCAGCATGTTCTCATTTCTCATTCTGTATGTGGATCACGACATTGTCAAAGCTCAGCATGTTCTCATTTCTCATTCTGTACGTGGATCACGACATTGTCAAAGCTCAGCATGTTCTCATTTCTCATGCTGTACGTGGATCACGACATTGTCAAAGCTCAGCATGTTCTCATTTCTCATTCTGTACATGGATCACAACATTGTCAAAGCTCAGCATGTACTCATTTCTCATTCTGTACGTGGATCACAACATTGTCAAAGCTCAGCATGTTCTCATTTCTCATTCTGTACATGGATCACGACATTGTCAAAGCTCAGCATGTTCTCATTTCTCATTCTGTACGTGGATCACGACATTATCAAAGCTCAGCATGTTCTCATTTCTCATTCTGTATGTGGATCACGACATTGTCAAAGCTCAGCATGTTCTCATTTCTCATTCTGTACGTGGATCACGACATTGTCAAAGCTCAGCATGTTCTCATTTCTCATTCTGTATGTGGATCACGACATTGTCAAAGCTCAGCATGTTCTCATTTCTCATGCTGTACGTGGATCACGACATTGTCAAAGCTCAGCATGTTCTCATTTCTCATTCTGTACGTGGATCACGACATTGTCAGAGCTCAGCATGTTGTCATTTCTCATTCTGTACGTGGATCACGACATTGTCAAAGCTCAGCATGTTCTCATTTCTCATTCTGTACGTGGATCACGACATTGTCAAAGCTCAGCATGTTCTCATTTCTCATTCTGTACGTGGATCACGACATTGTCAAAGCTCAGCATGTTCTCATTTCTCATTCTGTATGTGGATCACGACATTGTCAAAGCTCAGCATGTTCTCATTTCTCATTCTGTACGTGGATCACGACATTGTCAAAGCTCAGCATGTTCTCATTTCTCATGCTGTACATGGATCACGACATTGTCAAAGCTCAGCATGTTCTCATTTCTCATTCTGTACGTGGATCATGACATTGTCAAAGCTCAGCATGTGCTCATTTCTCATCCTGTACGTGGATCACGACATTGTCAAAGCTCAGCATGTTCTCATTTCTCATTCTGTACATGGATCATGACATTGTCAAAGCTCAGCGTGTTCTCATTTCTCATTCTCTACGTGGATCACAACATTGTCAAAGCTCAGCATGTTCTCATTTCTCATTCGGTACATGGATCACGACATTGTCAAAGTTCAGCATGTTCTCATTTCTCATTCTGTACGTGGATCACGACATTGTCAAAGCTCAGCATGTTCTCATTTCTCATTCTGTACATGGATCACAACATTGTCAAAGCTCAGCATGTTCTCATTTCTCATTCTGTACGTGGATCACGACATTGTCAAAGCTCAGCATGTTCTCATTTCTCATTCTGTACGTGGATCACGACATTGTCAAAGCTCAGCATGTTCTCATTTCTCATTCTGTACGTGGATCACGACATTGTCAAAGCTCAGCATGTTCTCATTTCTCATTCTGTACGTGGATCACGACATTGTCAAAGCTCAGCATGTTCTCATTTCTCATTCTTTACATGGATCACAACATTGTCAAAACTCAGCATGTTCTCATTTCTCATTCTGTACGTGGATCACGACATTGTCAAAGCTCAGCATGTTCTCATTTCTCATTCTGTACGTGGATCAGGACATTGTCAAAGCTCAGCATGTTCTCATTTCTCATACTGTACATGGATCACGACATTGTCAAAGCTCAGCATGTTCTCATTTCTCATTCTGTACGTGGATCACGACATTGTCAAAGCTCAGCATGTTCTCATTTCTCATTCTGTACGTGGATCACGACATTGTCAAAGCTCAGCATGTTCTCATTTCTCATTCTGTACATGGATCACAACATTGTCAAAGCTCAGCATGTTCTCATTTCTCATTCTGTACGTGGACCACAACATTGTCAAAGCTCAGCATGTTCTCATTTCTCATTCTGTACGTGGATCACGACATTGTCAAAGCTCAGCATGTTCTCATTTCTCTTTCGGTACGTGGATCACGACATTGTCAAAGTTCAGCATGTTCTCATTTCTCATTCTGTACATGGATCACAACATTGTCAAAGCTCAGCATGTTCTCATTTCTCATTCTGTACGTGGATCACGACATTGTCAAAGCTCAGCATGTTCTCATTTCTCATTCTGTACGTGGATAACGACATTGTCAAAGCTCAGCATGTACTCATTTCTCATTCTGTACGTGGATCACGACATTGTCAAAGCTCAGCATGTTCTCATTTCTCATTCTGTACGTGGATCACGACATTGTCAAAGCTCAGCGTGTTCTCATTTCTCATTCTGTATGTGGATCACGACATTGTCAAAGCTCAGCATGTTCTCATTTCTCATTCTGTACGTGGATCATGACATTGTCAAAGCTCAGCATGTTCTCATTTCTCATGCTGTACATGGATCACGACATTGTCAAAGCTCAGCATGTTCTCATTTCTCATTCTGTACGTGGATCATGACATTGTCAAAGCTCAGCATGTTCTCATTTCTCATCCTGTACGTGGATCACGACATTGTCAAAGCTCAGCATGTTCTCATTTCTCATTCTGTACATGGATCACGACATTGTCAAAGCTCAGCATGTTCTCATTTCTCATTCTCTATGTGGATCACGACATTGTCAAAGCTCAGCATGTTCTCATTTCTCATTCGGTACATGGATCACGACATTGTCAAAGTTCAGCATGTTCTCATTTCTCATTCTGTACATGGATCACGACATTGTCAAAGCTCAGCATGTTCTCATTTCTCATTCTGTACGTGGATCACGACATTGTCAAAGCTCAGCATGTTCTCATTTCTCATTTGTACGTGGATCACGACATTGTCAAAGCTCAGCATGTTCTCATTTCTCATTCGGTACGTGGATCACGACATTGTCAAAGCTCAGCATGTTCTCATTTCTCATTCTGTACATGGATCACAACATTGTCAAAGCTCAGCATGTTCTCATTTCTCATTCTGTACGTGGATCACGACATTGTCAAAGCTCAGCATGTTCTCATTTCTCATTCTGTACGTGGATCACGACATTGTCAAAGCTCAGCATGTTCTCATTTCTCATTCTGTACGTGGATCACGACATTGTCAAAGCTCAGCATGTTCTCATTTCTCATTCTGTACGTGGATCACGACATTGTCAAAGCTCAGCATGTTCTCATTTCTCATTCTGTACGTGGATCAGGACATTGTCAAAGCTCAGCATGTTCTCATTTCTCATTCTGTACATGGATCACGACATTGTCAAAGCTCAGCATGTTCTCATTTCTCATTCTGTACGTGGATCACGACATTGTCAAAGCTCAGCATGTTCTCATTTCTCATTCTGTACGTGGATCACGACATTGTCAAAGCTCAGCATGTTCTCATTTCTCATTCTGTACATGGATCACAACATTGTCAAAGCTCAGCATGTTCTCATTTCTCATTCTGTACGTGGATCACGACATTGTCAAAGCTCAGCATGTTCTCATTTCTCATTCTGTACATGGATCACGACATTGTCAAAGCTCAGCATGTTCTCATTTCTCATTCTGTATGTGGATCACGACATTGTCAAAGCTCAGCATGTTCTCATTTCTCATTCTGTACGTGGATCACGACATTGTCAAAGCTCAGCATGTTCTCATTTCTCATTCTGTACGTGGATCACGACATTGTCAAAGCTCAGCATGTTCTCATTTCTCATTCTGTACATGGATCACAACATTGTCAAAGCTCAGCATGTTCTCATTTCTCATTCTGTACGTGGATCACGACATTGTCAAAGCTCAGCATGTTCTCATTTCTCATTCTGTACGTGGATCACGACATTGTCAAAGCTCAGCATGTTCTCATTTCTCATTCTGTACGTGGATCACGACATTGTCAAAGCTCAGCATGTTCTCATTTCTCATTCTGTACGTGGATCACGACATTGTCAAAGCTCAGCATGTTCTCATTTCTCATTCTGTACATGGATCACAACATTGTCAAAGCTCAGCATGTTCTCATTTCTCATTCTGTACATGGATCACTACATTGTCAAAGCTCAGCATGTTCTCATTTCTCATGCTGTACGTGGATCACGACATTGTCAAAGCTCAGCATGTTCTCATTTCTCATTCTGTACGTGGATCACGACATTGTCAAAGCTCAGCATGTTCTCATTTCTCATTCTGTACGTGGATCACTACATTGTCAAAGCTCAGCATGTTCTCATTTCTCATTCTGTACGTGGATCACGACATTATCAAAGCTCAGCATGTTCTCATTTCTCATTCTGTCATGACATTGTCAAAGCTCAGCATGTTCTCATTTCTCATTCTGTACGTTGATCACGACATTGTCAAAGCTCAGAATGTTCTCATTTCTCATTCTGTACGTGGATCACGACATTGTCAAAGCTCAGCATGTTCTCATTTCTCATTCTGTACATGGATCACAACATTGTCAAAGCTCAGCATGTTCTCATTTCTCATTCTGTACGTGGATCACGACATTGTCAAAGCTCAGCATGTTCTCATTTCTCATTCTGTACATGGATCACGACATTGTCAAAGCTCAGCATGTTCTCATTTCTCATTCTGTACATCGATCACGACATTGTCAGAGCTCAGCATGTTCTCATTTCTCATTCTGTACGTGGATCACAACATTGTCAAAGCTCAGCATGTTCTCATTTCTCATTCGGTACATGGATCACAACATTGTCAAAGCTCAGCATGTTCTCATTTCTCATTCTGTACGTGGATCACGACATTGTCAAAGCTCAGCATGTTCTCATTTCTCATTCTGTACATGGATCACGACATTGTCAAAGCTCAGCATGTTCTCATTTCTCATTCTCTACGTGGATCACGACATTGTCAAAGCTCAGCATGTTCTCATTTCTCATTCGGTACATGGATCACGACATTGTCAAAGTTCAGCATGTTCTCATTTCTCATTCTGTACATGGATCACGACATTGTCAAAGCTCAGCATGTTCTCATTTCTCATTCTGTACGTGGATCACGACATTGTCAAAGCTCAGCATGTTCTCATTTCTCATTCTGTACGTGGATCACGACATTGTCAAAGCTCAGCATGTTCTCATTTCTCATTCGGTACGTGGATCACGACATTGTCAAAGCTCAGCATGTTCTCATTTCTCATTCTGTACATGGATCACAACATTGTCAAAGCTCAGCATGTTCTCATTTCTCATTCTGTACATGGATCACGACATTGTCAAAGCTCAGCATGTTCTCATTTCTCATTCTGTACGTGGATCACGACATTGTCAAAGCTCAGCATGTTCTCATTTCTCATTCTGTACGTGGATCACGACATTGTCAAAGCTCAGCATGTTCTCATTTCTCATTCTGTACGTGGATCACGACATTGTCAAAGCTCAGCATGTTCTCATTTCTCATTCTTTACATGGATCACAACATTGTCAAAACTCAGCATGTTCTCATTTCTCATTCTGTACGTGGATCACGACATTGTCAAAGCTCAGCATGTTCTCATTTCTCATTCTGTACGTGGATCAGGACATTGTCAAAGCTCAGCATGTTCTCATTTCTCATACTGTACATGGATCACGACATTGTCAAAGCTCAGCATGTTCTCATTTCTCATTCTGTACGTGGATCACGACATTGTCAAAGCTCAGCATGTTCTCATTTCTCATTCGGTACGTGGATCACGACATTGTCAAAGTTCAGCATGTTCTCATTTCTCATTCTGTACATGGATCACAACATTGTCAAAGCTCAGCATGTTCTCATTTCTCATTCTGTACGTGGATCACGACATTGTCAAAGCTCAGCATGTTCTCATTTCTCATTCTGTACATGGATCACGACATTGTCAAAGCTCAGCATGTTCTCATTTCTCATTCTGTACGTGGATCACGACATTGTCAAAGCTCAGCATGTTCTCATTTCTCATTCTGTACGTGGATCACGACATTGTCAAAGCTCAGCATGTTCTCATTTCTCATTCTGTACATGGATCACAACATTGTCAAAGCTCAGCATGTTCTCATTTCTCATTCTGTACGTGGATCACAACATTGTCAAAGCTCAGCATGTTCTCATTTCTCATTCTGTACGTGGATCACGACATTGTCAAAGCTCAGCATGTTCTCATTTCTCTTTCGGTACGTGGATCACGACATTGTCAAAGTTCAGCATGTTCTCATTTCTCATTCTGTACATGGATCACAACATTGTCAAAGCTCAGCATGTTCTCATTTCTCATTCTGTACGTGGATCACGACATTGTCAAAGCTCAGCATGTTCTCATTTCTCATTCTGTACGTGGATCACGACATTGTCAAAGCTCAGCATGTTCTCATTTCTCATTCTGTACGTGGATCACGACATTGTCAAAGCTCAGCATGTTCTCATTTCTCATTCTGTACGTGGATCACGACATTGTCAAAGCTCAGCATGTTCTCATTTCTCATTCTGTATGTGGATCACGACATTGTCAAAGCTCAGCATGTTCTCATTTCTCATTCTGTACGTGGATCATAACATTGTCAAATCTCAGCATGTTCTCATTTCTCATGCTGTACATGGATCACGACATTGTCAAAGCTCAGCATGTTCTCATTTCTCATTCTGTACGTGGATCATGACATTGTCAAAGCTCAGCATGTTCTCATTTCTCATCCTGTACGTGGATCACGACATTGTCAAAGCTCAGCATGTTCTCATTTCTCATTCTGTACATGGATCACGACATTGTCAAAGCTCAGCATGTTCTCATTTCTCATTCTGTACATGGATCACGACATTGTCAAAGCTCAGCATGTTCTCATTTCTCATTCGGTACATGGATCACGACATTGTCAAAGTTCAGCATGTTCTCATTTCTCATTCTGTACATGGATCACGACATTGTCAAAGCTCAGCATGTTCTCATTTCTCATTCTGTACGTGGATCACGACATTGTCAAAGCTCAGCTTGTTCTCATTTCTCATTCTGTACGTGGATCACAACATTGTCAAAGCTCAGCATGTTCTCATTTCTCATTCGGTACGTGGATCACGACATTGTCAAAGCTCAGCATGTTCTCATTTCTCATTCTGTACATGGATCACAACATTGTCAAAGCTCAGCATGTTCTCATTTCTCATTCTGTACGTGGATCACGACATTGTCAAAGCTCAGCATGTTCTCATTTCTCATTCTGTACGTGGATCACGACATTGTCAAAGCTCAGCATGTTCTCATTTCTCATTCTGTACGTGGATCACGACATTGTCAAAGCTCAGCATGTTCTCATTTCTCATTCTGTACGTGGATCACGACATTGTCAAAGCTCAGCATGTTCTCATTTCTCATTCTGTACATGGATCACAACATTGTCAAAGCTCAGCATGTTCTCATTTCTCATTCTGTACGTGGATCACGACATTGTCAAAGCTCAGCATGTTCTCATTTCTCATTCTGTACGTGGATCACGACATTGTCAAAGCTCAGCATGTTCTCATTTCTCATTCTGTACATGGATCACAACATTGTCAAAGCTCAGCATGTTCTCATTTCTCATTCTGTACGTGGATCACGACATTGTCAAAGCTCAGCATGTTCTCATTTCTCATTCTGTACGTGGATCACGACATTGTCAAAGCTCAGCATGTTCTCATTTCTCATTCTGTACATGGATCACAACATTGTCAAAGCTCAGCATGTTCTCATTTCTCATTCTGTACGTGGATCACGACATTGTCAAAGCTCAGCATGTTCTCATTTCTCATTCTGTACATGGATCACGACATTGTCAAAGCTCAGCATGTTCTCATTTCTCATTCTGTACGTGGATCATGACATTGTCAAAGCTCAGCATGTTCTCATTTCTCATTCTGTACGTGGATCACGACATTGTCAAAGCTCAGCATGTTCTCATTTCTCATTCGGTACGTGGATCACGACATTGTCAAAGCTCAGCATGTTCTCATTTCTCATTCTGTACATGGATCACAACATTGTCAAAGCTCAGCATGTTCTCATTTCTCATTCTGTACGTGGATCACGACATTGTCAAAGCTCAGCATGTTCTCATTTCTCATTCTGTACGTGGATCACGACATTGTCAAAGCTCAGCATGTTCTCATTTCTCATTCTGTACGTGGATCACGACATTGTCAAAGCTCAGCATGTTCTCATTTCTCATTCTGTACGTGGATCACGACATTGTCAAAGCTCAGCATGTTCTCATTTCTCATTCTGTACATGGATCACAACATTGTCAAAGCTCAGCATGTTCTCATTTCTCATTCTGTACATGGATCACTACATTGTCAAAGCTCAGCATGTTCTCATTTCTCATGCTGTACGTGGATCACGACATTGTCAAAGCTCAGCATGTTCTCATTTCTCATTCTGTACGTGGATCACGACATTGTCAAAGCTCAGCATGTTCTCATTTCTCATTCTGTACGTGGATCACTACATTGTCAAAGCTCAGCATGTTCTCATTTCTCATTCTGTACGTGGATCACGACATTATCAAAGCTCAGCATGTTCTCATTTCTCATTCTGTACGTGGATCATGACATTGTCAAAGCTCAGCATGTTCTCATTTCTCATTCTGTACGTTGATCACGACATTGTCAAAGCTCAGCATGTTCTCATTTCTCATTCTGTACGTGGATCACGACATTGTCAAAGCTCAGCATGTTCTCATTTCTCATTCTGTACATGGATCACAACATTGTCAAAGCTCAGCATGTTCTCATTTCTCTTTCTGTACGTGGATCACGACATTGTCAAAGCTCAGCATGTTCTCATTTCTCATTCTGTACATGGATCACGACATTGTCAAAGCTCAGCATGTTCTCATTTCTCATTCTGTACATCGATCACAACATTGTCAGAGCTCAGCATGTTCTCATTTCTCATTCTGTACGTGGATCACAACATTGTCAAAGCTCAGCATGTTCTCATTTCTGTTCTCATTTCTCATTCTGTACATGGATCACAACATTGTCAAAGCTCAGCATGTTCTCATTTCCCATCCTGTACGTGGATCACGACATTGTCAAAGCTCAGCATGTTCTCATTTCTCATTCTGTACATGGATCACGACATTGTCAAAGCTCAGCATGTTCTCATTTCTCATTCTCTACGTGGATCACGACATTGTCAAAGCTCAGCATGTTCTCATTTCTCATTCGGTACATGGATCACGACATTGTCAAAGTTCAGCATGTTCTCATTTCTCATTCTGTACATGGATCACGACATTGTCAAAGCTCAGCATGTTCTCATTTCTCATTCTGTACGTGGATCACGACATTGTCAAAGCTCAGCATGTTCTCATTTCTCATTCTGTACGTGGATCACGACATTGTCAAAGCTCAGCATGTTCTCATTTCTCATTCGGTACGTGGATCACGACATTGTCAAAGCTCAGCATGTTCTCATTTCTCATTCTGTACATGGATCACAACATTGTCAAAGCTCAGCATGTTCTCATTTCTCATTCTGTACGTGGATCACGACATTGTCAAAGCTCAGCATGTTCTCATTTCTCATTCTGTACGTGGATCACGACATTGTCAAAGCTCAGCATGTTCTCATTTCTCATTCTGTACGTGGATCACGACATTGTCAAAGCTCAGCATGTTCTCATTTCTCATTCTGTACGTGGATCACGACATTGTCAAAGCTCAGCATGTTCTCATTTCTCATTCTTTACATGGATCACAACATTGTCAAAACTCAGCATGTTCTCATTTCTCATTCTGTACGTGGATCACGACATTGTCAAAGCTCAGCATGTTCTCATTTCTCATTCTGTACGTGGATCAGGACATTGTCAAAGCTCAGCATGTTCTCATTTCTCATACTGTACATGGATCACGACATTGTCAAAGCTCAGCATGTTCTCATTTCTCATTCTGTACGTGGATCAGGACATTGTCAAAGCTCAGCATGTTCTCATTTCTCATTCGGTACGTGGATCATGACATTGTCAAAGCTCAGCATGTTCTCATTTCTCATTCTGTACATGGATCACAACATTGTCAAAGCTCAGCATGTTCTCATTTCTCATTCTGTACGTGGATCACGACATTGTCAAAGCTCAGCATGTTCTCATTTCTCATTCTGTACGTGGATCACGACATTGTCAAAGCTCAGCATGTTCTCATTTCTCATTCTGTACGTGGATCACGACATTGTCAAAGCTCAGCATGTTCTCATTTCTCATTCTGTACATGGATCACGACATTGTCAAAGCTCAGCATGTTCTCATTTCTCATTCTGTATGTGGATCACGACATTGTCAAAGCTCAGCATGTTCTCATTTCTCATTCTGTACGTGGATCACGACATTGTCAAAGCTCAGCATGTTCTCATTTCTCATACTGTACATGGATCATGACATTGTCAAAGCTCAGCATGTTCTCATTTCTCATTCTGTACGTGGATCAGGACATTGTCAAAGCTCAGCATGTTCTCATTTCTCATTCGGTACGTGGATCACGACATTGTCAAAGCTCAGCATGTTCTCATTTCTCATTCTGTACATGGATCACAACATTGTCAAAGCTCAGCATGTTCTCATTTCTCATTCTGTACGTGGATCACGACATTGTCAAAGCTCAGCATGTTCTCATTTCTCATTCTGTACGTGGATCAGGACATTGTCAAAGCTCAGCATGTTCTCATTTCTCATTCGGTACGTGGATCACGACATTGTCAAAGCTCAGCATGTTCTCATTTCTCATTCTGTACATGGATCACAACATTGTCAAAGCTCAGCATGTTCTCATTTCTCATTCTGTACGTGGATCACGACATTGTCAAAGCTCAGCATGTTCTCATTTCTCATTCTGTACGTGGATCACGACATTGTCAAAGCTCAGCATGTTCTCATTTCTCATTCTGTACATGGATCACGACATTGTCAAAGCTCAGCATGTTCTCATTTCTCATTCTGTACATCGATCACGACATTGTCAAAGCTCAGCATGTTCTCATTTCTCATTCTGTATGTGGATCACGACATTGTCAAAGCTCAGCATGTTCTCATTTCTCATTCTGTACGTGGATCACGACATTGTCAAAGCTCAGCATGTTCTCATTTCTCATACTGTACATGGATCACGACATTGTCAAAGCTCAGCATGTTCTCATTTCTCATTCTGTACGTGGATCAGGACATTGTCAAAGCTCAGCATGTTCTCATTTCTCATTCGGTACGTGGATCACGACATTGTCAAAGCTCAGCATGTTCTCATTTCTCATTCTGTACATGGATCACAACATTGTCAAAGCTCAGCATGTTCTCATTTCTCATTCTGTACGTGGATCACTACATTGTCAAAGCTCAGCATGTTCTCATTTCTCATTCTGTACGTGTATCACGACATTGTCAAAGCTCAGCATTTGTAATGAAAATATTAACATAAATGAATAACAGAAAGTGCAGCTCACAATAGGAAATTGTCCCTGGTGTTTATTCAGTACAGCCAGAATTGCTTTCATTTTAACACAGTTAAACATAGCTACCTTGTAAATCTTTCAAGTATGCTTCTGGGCATTTGTAACCGCTGCCATAAGTTATACCTTATACTACGTTATTGCCTGAGTTCAACCAAATAAAATGGATGTCAGTTCATAGGGTTATTCCTGCCATATATAGAAATTAATCTTTTTATATCATTCTACTATATATATATATATATATATATATATATATGGGTCTACTTCATATGATCGACAGCTCATATGATCGACAAACTTTTCAGAGAGACCAGAACACCTAAATCTCAAAACATCGACAACTCATTTGATCGAAACTCATAACATTGATGCATGAAATTCAATGCATTATTCCCTTTCCCCACTATAGCGTGACTCTGGAGTTAGAATAAATAGATGGGGGGTGTGGGGGGCAAAGCCCCTCACATATGTCATCAATTTTAAATATACACGTGGATACTTATAACAGAAATGACAATATTTATGTAAATAATGTGGGGGCCCCACCCCCACACCCCCTAACTATTTATTCTAACTCCAGGGTCGCACTACAGTGGGGAATTGGCATAATGCTTTGAATTTCATGTGTCAATGTTATGAGTTTCGATCAAATGAGTTGTCGGTGTTTTGAGCTTTAGGTGTTTTGTTCTCGGTGAAATCAGAGTTGATCATATGAGCTGTCGATCATATGATGTAGGCCCATATATTATATATATAATAGATATCGATAGATAGATAGATAGACAGATAGATAGATAGATAGATAGATAGATATAGGTATGGTTAAAACTTCACTTGGTGCCATAGCCTTTACTTTTAGCAGTGTACTTCCAAGAAAACTAGTTAACAGAGGTACTGAATATAATTTAACTTTAATGACTACATTAGTTAAAGTATCCTCAAACTAAGTAATATAATGTCCTAACATGCTAACTTTAACAATAACAGGTATGCTTTACTCTTTCTCCATAGTCATGAATTTCTGTTCAATCTTTTATTTGAATTCCCCATCCGAATCAGATACTCCTTTGTGTTCCACTCGGGGTGCAGGAGAATAACGTAACACTTTGGGAAAAAGATACAACACAGAAGACCTCCACTAGAAGACATGATGGCAAAAATCTCAACAGCAACCATGTACTTCCCTTTGGTGCTGACATAGGCAGGGACAAAAGAGAGCCACACACTGAGGAAAACAACCATGCTAAAAGTGATGAACTTTGCTTCATTAAAACTGTCTGGTAGTTTCCTTGCAAGAAAAGCAGCTATAAAACTCACAGCTGCCAATAATCCGAGATATCCCAACATGCAGTAGAAAGTGAAGGCCGAGCCCTCATTGCACTCAACTGATATTATGTTAATGGCTACATTCATATTTAATACAGGGAATGGAGGAGATGTAGTGAGCCAAGAAATGCACAGAATCAGCTGAACAATTACTGACAGGATAATAATATAGTGCGGTAATCTGGAACCCACAAATACAGACAATTTGCTGTTTGGTTTTGTTGCACTAAAAGCAATCACAACTGTTGTGGTTTTTGCAAGAATGCATGAAATACAAAGGGAAAATGATATGCCAAATGCAATCTGGCGAAGCATGCAAGTCACCTTTCTAGGCTGACCAATGAAAAGAAGGGAACTCAGGAAGCACAGTATCAGAGCCACAAGGAGACCGTAGCTGATGACCAGATTGTTGGCTTTCACTACTGGGGTGTGTCGATAAACAATAAAGACACAAAACACAGACAATGTGATCGCTGAGAGCAGTACTGAAGAGGTAGCTAAACCTGTCCCCATGGGATCTTCATAAGAAATAAACTCCACTATTTTTGGCATGCAGTTCTCCCGCTGTTCACTGGACCACTCAGCTGGTGGACATTTTGTACAATCATTGCTGTCTGAAAAACAAGAGAAAAATATCATGAGTTTTAAAGTGACTGAGGAATATTTTCACAAGTGTATAAATGTGTCTTATGTTAAATTCTTGTGTGAGTATTCTATCATATTTCATATTTTCATTCTTTCCAAATCAGAAAAAAGTAGAAAAACATCAGAGCATTTGGAAAGTGAAATGGCCTGTAGAAAGCCCTAGAATTTTTGTTTCTTTACAGGATACATCAAGCTCAGTCACACCTTATTCTTCTCACCTTTAGGCTTCACTGAGGATACATCAAGCTCAGTCACACCTTATTCTTCTCACCTTTAGGCTTCACTGAGGATACATCAAGCTCAGTCACACCTTATTCTTCTCACCTTTAGGCTTCACTGAGGATACATCAAGCTCAGTCACACCTTATTCTTCTCACCTTTAGGCTTCACTGAGGATACATCAAGCTCAGTCACATCTTATTCTTCTCACCTTTAGGCTTCACTGAGGATACATCAAGCTCAGTCACACCTTATTCTTCTCACCTTTAGGCTTCACTGAGGATACATCAAGCTCAGTCACACCTTATTCTTCTCACCTTTACGCTTCACTGAGGATACATCAAGCTCAGTCACACCTTATTCTTCTCACCTTTACGCTTCACTGAGGATACATCAAGCTCAGTCACACCTTATTCTTCTCACCTTTAGGCTTCACTGAGGATACATCAAGCTCAGTCACACCTTATTCTTCTCACCTTTAGGCTTCACTGAGGATACATCAAGCTCAGTCACACATTATTCTTCTCACCTTTACGCTTCACTGAGGATACATCAAGCTCAGTCACACCTTATTCTTCTCACCTTTAGGCTTCACTGAGGATACATCAAGCTCAGTCACACCTTATTCTTCTCACCTTTAGGCTTCACTGAGGATACATCAAGCTCAGTCACACATTATTCTTCTCACCTTTAGGCTTCACTGCTAGAGCTTTCTAAAAGACAAGTATCATCAGCAGAGAAAGACACCAGACACTCCATTATTTTAAGCCCTGAAATCCCATAATCCTTCATAACAGCATATGCCCACTATTCTCACCCCCATAGATACAACTCTGTGTCCCAACCACCCTACCTATCAGCACAACCAACTATTCACTACTCAATGTCCAGAACCATGAGGGGATGCTGGTTATCACTAGTGTGGATTGCTGGTTGGGGTTGTAACAATGAACCTAGGGCAGGGCACCTTTCAAGGTGATACACCACAATGTATGCTATTTGTAGGTGAGAGAGAGTGAGGTAGTAAGGTAGCTCTACTGACATGGGGTGTTTAAGGACAAGGCTGTGATGAGAAGAGATGGCTTTACTCGGTCCAAATTCCACTATTTTATTGTAGCACTGCTCAGGGCTTCTCCTGTGTGTGGCCTAGAAGGGGAAGTCAATGAAACATATTGGAATATGGAAGGAAGATGGGAGAAGGTGAGGGCTGTCCTGATACTTCCTATGTGATAGTATTTAACTCTGTATATGGAGGTGAGGGAGACAGTATTTAACTCTGTATATGGAAGTGAGGGATGTTCTGATAATTTCTAGCAGATAGTATTTAACTCTGCATATGGAGGTGAAGGCAACAGAATTTAACTCTGTATATAGAGGTGAGGGTGATTTTTTTAACTCTGTACATGGAGGTGAGGGCTGTCTTGATACTTTCTATCAGATAGTATTTAACTCTGTATATAGAGGTGAGGGCTGTTCTGGTATTTTTTAGGAGATAGTATTTAACAATATATATGGAGGTGAGGGCTGTCCTGATACTTTCTAGCAGATAGTATTTAACTCTGTATATGAAGGTGAGGGAAACAGTCCTTAATTCTGTATATGGAGGTGACGGATGTCCTGATAATTTCTAGCAGATAGTATTTAACTCTGTATATGGAGGTGAGAGAGAAATAGTTTTTAACTCTGTATATGCAGTTGAGGGCTGTCCTGATACTTTCCGGGAGATAGTCTGCAATTCTGTATATGAGACCAAGCTTCTTTGGTAGCTCATTGAATATGTAAGCCAAATTTAAAATGATCATTAATGGTGACATCTGGTAGTGTAATATTGGACATTACTTCAATTATTGCTTTGTTGGAGGAGGTGATTTTGAAGCTTGTTTTATAATCAGTATTAGACTTAAGGGTGAAAAGGAGTATTTTTTTTTGTTTCAGGATAAAATCAGATTTGGCCAGCTGAGTTTCAATGAAGGTGAAGGAGTCCTGAGTGAGTTGTTAAAGCCGATGTTTATACTGGGTTAAGCATATAACAGTTGAATCATCAGCATATTGGATTAGGTCGTCAATTTTAACAGTTGACAGCAGTGTATAAATTGTTAAAAAATATGTTGAACAAGAGGGGCCCAAGTATTGATCCTTGGGGTACACCTACAGATACTGTTATGATGTTGGAATAGCTTCATTGCAATTTAATACCCTGTGATCTGTTTGATGGCCAGCTTAAAAAACAGCAGATACTCCTCTGAAACAGTAGCATCATGGGAGATTGACCATAACAACAGCTTTTGATAAGTAAAAATAATGTGGATACAGTATTATTTGTGAGAATTTGTGACTGGCGGTGTTTATGAAACTGAGTAATGCAGTATTAGTGCTGTGGTTTGGCCTGAAACCATGCTGAATAAGAGAGATTATGTAGATAGAGAGTTCAGGGATGTCTTCTTTGTAAAGAGGTAGGATATTTGATTTCTTCCATAAAGGAAGATCTATTTGTGAGAACAGAGGATCTATATTATACGCACGGAAACACTAAACCGCGAGCGCTCACATGAGCGACAATGCCGGTAATTGAACTTGCTAATGTGGGGGGCTGTACCCCCCACTAACTATGTATTATAACTCCGAGGTCGCACTACAGTGAGGAAAGGCAAATATCCCACTCCTCAATGTAACACGACCCCACAAACACACTTTCAATTCACGGCATTTTTGCTCATGTGAGCAATCGCGGTTTAGGGTTTTCGTGCTTATAATATTGACCCGAGAACAGAGACAGGATGGGCTATGGCTTCAGCAGCATTTTTTAGATAGTTATCCGATAGGTTATCAGTAGCTAAGGTGGTAGGTTTAAGTCTGAGGACACACTTCTTTATGGTATAGATGGTGACAGAGCTGACAACAATGGCACTGGGACTGTAGATGTGTTTAGAAGTATTTTATGGATTTAATTGTAATTTTTATTGAGCAATAAATGTATGATGTTTATAAAGTAGGATATGAACAGAGTGGCAATACAATCTGGGTCCACATCAGGGCATGGTTTGAGATGTTGACATCTACCAGGGGTTAAGGTTTTTGATAGGCCTCAGTACCTATTTTTGGGTTTTCATGGTGAATGCTTTGTGAGTCAAAGTAATAGTACATTTTGTCTGTTTTGATGTTTTTTTTAGGCTTGTGGAGTTCAAGTTTGTTGAAGAGTTTCCAGGCCTTATCCATTTTCTGCCTGAGCATTTTGGTGTCAGAAGACAGCTGGGGTGGTATTGTGCTGTGACTCTCATAGGCCTTATCCATTTTCTGCATGAGCATTTTGGTGTCAGAAGACAGCTGGGGTGGTATTGTGCTGTGACTCTCATTCTTCTAATTGAAGCCTGATAACAAGAACAACAGCATCACCTAGAAAAATTTCAACTGACTGGGTTTAGAGTGAATAGGAATGTATTGGAATTAAGGTTGGTTAGATTACTTACTTCCATAAAGTGATATTGTCTGGGCACATGGGTAGTACTTGTAATTGCAAAGGTGGGGAAGTGATCACCATGTGTTATGGCTCCTGAGGGCGATACTTTGTTTGGATTAGTGGTCAGTATCCAGTCCAGGAGGGATTGTTTATTTTTGGTTTGTTGAACCTAGCTGGGGTTTGAATAATTTGAGTGCAGACAAATAGGTTTAGTGATATGATGATGATGGGGAAGTCAGTAGTGAGGGAGAGCCTGTCTATGTTTGGGTTCCTTAGAATGATTGTTTTATAAGGTTTGCTTGATGTTATTTGGGAAAAAATATCTTCTAGAGCAGAGATTATGTCTCCTGGTGGGATGTATAAGGTAATGTATATATAGGGTAGTGCAGTGGTGCAGTGGATAGCATTGTCCCCTCACAGCAAGAGGATCTCTGGTTTGATTCTTGGCTAGGGTGCCCTCTCTGCAGAGACCACATGTCCTCCCTGCATTTGCATGGGTTCCCTCCTGGTGCTCCAGTTTTCTCCCATGTTCTAAAGCAATGTGTCTGGAGCATTTCTCCCCAGGCCTCCACTGAAAATGGGCTCTTTCCAGTCAGACTTTCCCAGTAAACAAATGTTAAATAAAATAAAAATAAATAAATAATGATACCTAAGTTTTTTTTTCTGTGTGTTTAGTTTGAGAATGGAAATGAGGATTTCAGCATTCCCGAAAGTTAAGCAGGCAAACAAGCTTCCCCTACATCCTCTTATCCATCAAATTCCATCATTGTATAGTGACATTCACCCTAACCCTGGACCTCCCCCACTGACCATATATGAGTCTTCCCCTTCCCTACCTCTCGTTCCCATAGAATGCTTCCACTAGCCATTTAGAGCTGAAGTTTCTCATTATTAACATCAGAAGCGTTCCCATACAATGCTTCCACTAGCCATTTAGAGCTGAAATTTCTCATTATTAACATCAGAAGCATTACTAACAAAATAACTGACCCACATGAATGGCTAATGAAGCACTTACCCACATTCTCACCATCTCTGAAACCTGGTTTGAAACCATTAATGTGGTTTGCACAAAGAAAAGCATTACTCCAACAGTCTTGTCTTAAACATTGCATTTTCACTTAAATAGGGCCCAAATAAATCTATTCTTGACCCCTCCCCTTACAACTCCCCTTGTAATCCACATAGTAAAGATCTAGAACTAAAGATAAGCACTTTCCTTCTGTCTCGGCTGCCAGTTTTATGGAAATGGGCATCCTAGCACAATGTAGCAATTGTCTCATGTTTTCTGATAACCACCTAATTATCAAACAGTTAGATAAAGGTGTGAACACATCTGTGGAGATTCTTGACACTTTTAGCAAAAAATCAACGGGCTTGATTTCGATGCGAATGGCATTTTTGTTACCATTGAAGTGCACGATTTGTAAACAGTTATACCCCACGATATTGGTTGTGGTTTACTGAGGACCTAGGGAGAAGAGGGATTGAGCAAGACAAAGTTAATCTATATGAAGAGGTGTTAGAACTTGTGCTTTCAAATAATTTTATTTTTTATGAGGGTCAACTGTAGCTGCAAAAAAAGTGGCCATGTGATCGTTCTGTGGCTCTCGTTTTGCAAATATTGTAATATTACAATGGGAGCACAGGTCTTCATTTAGAATCTGTTTCATTACTCACTTCAGGTTGTACCTTCAGTACCTTGATGATATATTTATCATATGGAGGGGTGGGGAGAGAGGTGATATTAATAATTTTCTCAAGTATATTAATACCAGCACGCACTATCTTTCTTGCACACTATTGGTATTGACAACCTTCCATACTTGGATGTTATGTTAAGTAAAGACAAGGTCAGCAGCAATTTTACATTGGAAATTTATAGGAAGCCCACATTTTCCAATACATTTTTGCATTTTACTAGTGGCCATCCCTTTAGCCAAAAGAGGGCCATAATTAAGGGTCAATTGGACCACACAGCACAAATGGTTACAAGGGATGAGGGTTACAAAAATGAATGCCAATTTCTTAAGTGCATGTTTATGAAGAGGGGATATCCATCTTCCATGTGGTTTGATAGAGGAACATATCTCAGAGGTCACCTATAAATACGGGACATTTTGTTCCACTATTTTCGCTGAAGCAACCATTTGGTACAACTTATGAGGAGGACTATGTATCAGGGATGAATCATAGCACAGGGTAGCCTAGCTTATCTCACACCCTTATCACAGCCTATAGTTTTGAAAGCAATGCTATAAGATGGATTTTAAATAAGAATTGGAACCTTCTTAGTAAATAAATTAATATAGGGGATAAATAGGTCCCAGACCCCCCTATTGTATATAAAAGAAGAAGGAATTTAAAATCTATTTTTGAAAGAAATAGTACTGATCTTAGGGGTAAAACTGGAGTCAAAAAATGTGGGAGATGCAATCATTGTAAGTATTTGTTGAAGGGGGAGTGTTTCACTGTTTTAGGGAGAACTTTTGATGTAAAAGGAACAGATAATTGTGAAACAGGCTTGCCTGTCTTGTGTATGTTATTACACAGGCAAAATGGAGCATAAACTCCATGATCAAGTCTATAACCATAACTATGAAATACGGAAAGAAAAAACACTAATGCCTTGTATAGACACATACAATGATATATTGGGCACACCTTTAAATTCAGTATTGGAGAAAGTTGTTTCTAATCCTCATGGAGGCCCCTGACCAGTTATTTTAGAAAAAAAGAATTGTTTTGGCAAATTTATTTTAATTCTTATAACTGGCTAGGGCTTAAAGATCATGCCTCAGTAGGTTCCTTACTTAAGCTGAAGCTTAGACAAGATAAAGTATAATTCATGGCATTCATTTTTAAATAATTTTAAATAATTTTGAGTAGTACTTGATGACATATAGCCATACGTTTCTTAGTTTTTGCTGTAACACAGGATTTCTGTTTTAATTCTTAAATGATTTTATATCTCTCTATTTAAGGGGTTCATGTCACTTTAAGTAATGTCTGCTCATGTGGTTTTATAGTATCACATGATATGATGCTACTGTTTAATTGGAGGTTCTTTTAAATGTCTTTGATGAAGTTTTGTAATAACAGAATGAAAGCGCTTACCATATTGTGTACCTTTGGTTTTTGGATTAAACTTTCTTATTTTAATTCTGCTTTTTGGAAGTGTCCTGTGGTTTTTCATGACATGCAGTCAAGATGATGCACTTGAGCTTCTCCGTGTCCACCAACCATAAGTATAGTCCTACACCGTACTGCACCCCTAAATGAACTGCACCCCTAAATGAACTGCACCCCTAAATGAACTGGACTAACTTTGCATTGAGCTGAACACTACAATGCTGAATTACTTCAACTACTCCATTATAAACTGGTCAATACACAACTTCCAATACACATGACCAGACATTCCTGGACTTTGTCAACACAAATGCTGCAGACCGGCTAGTCCATGCACCCATTTGGGGCACCAGCAACCTTAACCTAAGCCTTACAAACATGGAGGAAGTTTGCATGCACTCACATATAACGCCCACACATGTCAGGTCAGACCATAAAGCAGTCTCTTTTGAAAGTAAAGAAAAACCTGAGACAAACATTTGGGAATTATTCCAAAGCAAACCTTCTACTACTGGATGATAACTTGTAAAGTTTTAAGTCCCCCTCCAAACCACATGAACTCTTCTTCTAATGCAGAATTATTCAAAGAAACCCTACATCGTCATGTAAACAGCTGCACCAAGGCAGCTGTATCCACCTGGAATAAGCACAGGGCTAACACAAAGAATAAACCACCCTGGTGGAATCCCAATATCAACAAGTTGTATAACAAAAGGAAGAAAAACATGCCCAAAACTATGACATGCTATGGTCAGCAGGGCGAGAAACTCCTCACCAAAATAAATAAGCAACTGAAGAGCCTTATCAAGTCCACCAAAGCTAAATTTGAGATAAAGACACTCACAAGCAAAGGACAATCACAAGGCTTTCTTCAACTATGTCTGTAGTCTCAAAGGCAGTACACTGGAATATGCTGAACTGATTGCAAATGGAGCCACGTATATAAAGCTGGAGATTATGGAAAATTTTATGGCTGATAAATTTAGCACCGATTTCACCCTTCACTCCCACCAAAACCTCTCAAAAGATACCCTTGAACATAATTCCCCCTGCTATCAATAGCAAACATGTATTCAAGGCATACTTCAAAGCAAATAATACTGCATCCGTGGCTCCTGTTAATATCCGGAGATGCTTACTGGATAGCATAAAAAGAATTTGTCAAGCCTTCTAAACATCACTGTCCAGTCTTAGCCTGGATCCATGCCTAGTGAATTATCCCTCTGCACAAGTCTAGACCATCTACTGACCTAGGTAACTACAGACTCGAAAATCTGACTAGTCTCATATGTAATGTCAAGGACAGAATTATCATAAATATTATAAATAAAGACATAGGAAACCTTCAGATACCAGATCCAACACAGTCTGGCTTCTTCAAAGTCAGATTGTGCCTTCTCAACCTGGTTGATTTTTTGAGAAAGGCACTAAAGCTATGGACAAGGGCAAAACAGTACACACTGTTTGTTTTGACCTGGCCAAAGCATTTAGCACTATTACCCATATGGGATGGGCATTGTAGACAAACTCATGAAAATAGGAGTAAACCCCAATGTCAACCATTATATAGTTAAATGGCTCACAGATAGGACAGCGGAAGTCACAGTAGGGAAGTCTACATCCACAGAAAGGTCAGTCATTAGCAAAGACCCTAGTAAGGGCTCGGTGCTGAGACCACTGCTTTTTGGCATCTACTTTTCAGAAGTCAGATCTAACTTCAAAGGCCTCTGGCTGACCGAGTTTCTGGATAACTGCAAGCTTGGAGCAATCATGGCATCCCCTAAGGAACCTAACATCCTCCAAGAGGGTTTGCTGCAAACTAATAATCAGTACCAGAGGCATAGTCTAAAATCCGATAAAAATGTATAACAGTATCCATTGGAAAGACAGTCAGTCCTGCAAATTACTACATAGATAATACACCCCTATGAGCAGATCCAGTGGTAAGGGACTTGGGAACATGTGTGGCCTTTGACCAGTCTAAAATCCGATAAAAATGTATAACAGTATCCATTGGAAAGACAGTCAGTCCTGCAAATTACTACATAGATAATACAGCCCTATGAGCAGATCCAGTGGTAAGAGACTTGGGAAGATGTGCGGCCTTTGACCATCATGTGTCTACTGTTTAAGGAAATCCTTCTGTACTGCACAATGTATTTATATGCAGGAGTATGACATTCAGGTCCAAAGATGTCATTGCCGAGTGTGCTCCATCCTTATCAGGCCAGTCAGTGAGTACAAAGCACCTCTCGGTATGTACCTGATTAGGCATATGCGACAAGTAGAACACCCCCGAGGCTCCTAATAAAAGGAATACATGGCATAAACCACATGGACTACACAGACAGCATTAGAGCCTTATCTTTATACTCAGTCTCCTGCAGATTGCTGAGACGTGATCTATGCCTGGTTTACAAGGCCTCGTCCGATCTAATACTGATGCACTTGCTGCACATCCACAAGTCACTACTGGGGTGTATCCTCGAATGTACCTCGTCCCCACATTAGAAATACCTGATCAAAGGAAATAAACCTTGGTTGCAGCATAAACGGAACCGGTTGGAGGGACAGGTGAGTGTCTAGAGACTACTGCTACTCAGGAACAAGCCTTCCATCTATGTGAATCAGAGTTTATTCCTGACCCTATGGGGAAGCAGAAATGTACTCCTAGACAGGCACCTATTTCCCTATTGGACAGAGCAACTTGTTAATACTTAGCCAATTAAAGCCGACTATATGCCCACAGGTAATTTATCCTATCATTTACTTATGGGAAAAACATGGCTAGAATTAAAAATGCCTCCTAGGACTGTTACCTTACTAATTACCTATGAACTTATGTACGTATAATATGCCTGTTTACTGTTACTGCAGTTTGTTACTTTAGAAGTGCTGACCAGCACTTCTAAAGTGTTAAACTGCACTGTTGGTCACTTTTTCCTAGGCAGATGGTATCTTCCCGCTACAGAGGTACTGCAGTCTTCAGCCCAACTGAAAAAGCCACTATCAGAGTGTTGGACAGAAAGCATCAGCCAAGAACTGAACCTTCGATTCAGAAGTAACAATCGACACTCCTTCCAGGATGTAGAATTATGGAACAACTCTTTTGCCTTATGCAGTTTTTTGAGGGGTCATTGGAATCTGCTAGTCTAGCCTATAGTTATTTTGTGGACCTTATGAAGCCTTAAGATTGCGTTTCCTGACATGTGCTGTGGAAGGTCATACTGGAATACTCTATCAGGGACACTGGCTCCATATGCTACTTCATTCCTGTATGGAAAAAGTATGACTTATGCCTTCATTCCTGGAATTAATGAAGTTGAATTTGTTTGTAAGGAGTGTTAGACTTTTCCAAGGATGCATTTTATCACCTCTCTTGTTCAGGAACAGCATATCAGGAGATAGCTAAGGGTGGGAGGATGTCCAATTTGAGGACCTGGAAGTGTCATCACTGTAATTTACAAATGATATCATCCATTTTGCTGTATCTGACTGTGGTGATGGTCATGTACTTGTGTCATTCATTGCAGACTGATAAGGAACCAGGATGTAAATTAGTTCTTCCAAACGTGAGGTGGAGGGATTCATCTGGAAAACAGTGAGCTCCTGCATGTAGGAAGGAAAAATGCCCTTAGTGGAAACTTTAAGCATCACATCACTTACGCCACCTGCTAGTCGGTCTTGGGAGTGATGGCACTGGGGGGCAGGGGGGCAGAGGGGCAGGGGGGCTGGAGTACGGAGTGAAGACTGAAATGGCACTGGGGGGCAGGGGGGCTGGGGGGCTGGAGTACGGAATGAAGAGTGAACTGATCTGCAGGGATAATGCACAGACTGAGCTCCTGGTTTGCTGGTCACTCTGCAGCCTCTCTTCACATACAGTCAGAAGTAGTTAGTGACCATGATAATAATATTACATGGCAGTCATGAGTTTCCCTGGGCAGAGTTATTAGCCTTAATCTCAATGACAAGGTGAGATAATTGTTGATCTAGAATAGCCTCAGATTACAGTCACGGCTGTTATAGCTGCAAAGGGGGTCTCACTGTGGTGGTCTTCATATCTTATAATGATGCCTCTTTGGGGGGAGATTCTTATGGAATTGTTCCAGTCATGATTCACTTTGAGGAGCTCCCAATATGGACAGCACACATGCTGGAAGGTTTATGTTAGTTAGATGACCTGGAAATGTTGCGGATACCTCAGGATGAGACAAGGTTTATTGAAATAGAAAAATTAAAGCATTAGTGTTCATAAATATGACATATAGAATGTTGAATAAACTGCTGAAGGATTACATCCGAAGATGCAGACTTCAGAATACAAGGAGTACATTTTGTGTCCTGTATTTTTATATATGTGCCAGGCATTTTTGGCACAGTTACTTTAGATTCTTTTACGCAAGTTAAAAATATGACACAAGAAATGTTAAGTCTGGAGTAGCTTGGACTAAGGAATATGAAGGGTTGAATGTCCCTGATCTGGAGTTATACTATGAAGTGATACAGGTGAATATCTTGCACAATTTTTACAATTACTAAATTAATAATTGGGAACAAAGAGAATATTGAAAGTAAGCAAAATGGGTGATAGGTTTGTGGAGGGGGTGCCACCCAATGTACTGAAACAAGTCATAGATGTTACAAAAAACAAACAAACAAAGCAAATAACAGCTAAACAGACAAGGAATACATGAGTGGATGAATTATGTATCGCCAATTGGCAAGGGGAGAGTAGGAATACCCCAGGAAAGGGATGACAGGGAATGAAAAAATATATATTCTTTGAGCAATTGAGGTGATGTGAAACAGAATGGTTCTCTTTCAGGACAAGATACAACAGAAATATGGATTTCTGTGATAGTTGAAAATAAACGTTAGAGGAATAATTAAACTATTGTGTAATATTGGGTAGCCAGACCTTTTTTATAGAAACATCTCCTCAGATGTTGCTATTACTGATGGAAGCCAGGGGAGAAAATATGAAAAACACCAGTGAGCAAAGTCTATAAGATACAAGAGGAATTAAACATTAATGAGGACAACAAGTCACAGGGAAGTAGATGAAAGACCAATGGAAGTATGTATTTGATGCCCAGGTATATTAAAATGACACACTGTCTTAGGTTATTTACATGGAACTGTCTCTATGGCTTAGCTTGTAAAGGCCCTTGTGGGTGTTAGCTTAGTGTATACCTATGAACCTATAAACATCTTAATAAGCTGCAAAGATTCAGAAAGATGTTTCTTACTGCAAAATCACATTCCTGGAGGGAAGAGGAAGGACTGCTGTGGACCTGCATCCACATTATAGTTGTTACCAAAGTTAGCAGGAGTTAAGGATTAATTACAGCAGATTTTATCTGTGTTTTTGAAGAAAGAAATATGGTAATGAAAATTAATGTTCGGATATAACAATGCAAGTGAATGCAATAAAATTCAAAGAGCCAGTGTGTATCTCATGATGTTACCTGTTAAGAAGCTATAACCAGACAAAAGAAGCTTGGCAAACCAAAAGTAGGAAGGAAGGAAGGTTACTTTATTAATTGACAAGATATACTTATAGGAAAGTAGATTAATAAACAGAATACCTCGAGAGAAATATGTCGCTAGGTGGTTACATTGGAAAATATAAAGGAATTAGATATGAACGTGCAGTATGTAAGGTACTGCCATGAAGGGGTGTGACATTCGGTAAATATAACAGATTTAAAATGTATGTTTACCATCCTTTTTAGGATGGGCATATTTAAAGTTCCTATTTTTGTTTAGCATGGAGGTATTTATAGTGAAAAGGACAACACAGACTGTTTAATTGCTTAATTTACTCGTAAGTTATTTTTTGTTTATGAATTGAGATTTCTTAATTGTTGTGAAAATGGTTTCCTGTGATTAACAACCTCTTATACATTGGGTGATGATGGGCTGAGCTGCAGTCCAGGATACATCACTTAATGATGGGACGAGGAACAGATGATAATACATCACTTAATGATGGGATGAGGTACAGACAAGGAGATATCACTTACTGATGGGATGAGGTATAGATGAGGATACATCACTTAATGAGGGACGAGGTAAAGACAAGGATACATCACTTAATAATGAGACAAGGTACAGACAAGGATACATCACTTACTGATGCGACGAGGTACAGACGACGATACATTACTTAATGATGGGATGAAGTACAGATGAGGATACATCACTTACTGATGCGACAAGGTACAGACGACGATACATTACTTAATGATGGGATGAAGTACAGATGAGGATACATCACTTACTGATGGGACGAGGTACAGATGAGGCTACATCACTTACTGATGCAACGAGGTACAAACGAGGATACATTACCTACTGATGGGATGAAAAACAGACGAGGATAGATCACTTAATGATGGGACGAGGTACAGACAAGGATACATCACTTAATGATGGGAAGAGGTACAGATGAGGATACATCACTTACTAATGGGATGAGGTACAGACGAGGATACATCACTTACTGATGGGATGAGGTACAGATGAAGATAGATCACTTAATGATGGGATGAGCTGCATACGAGGATACATCACTTAATGATGAGGCAAGGTACAGAGGAGAATACATCACTTACTGATGGAACAAGGTACAGACGAGGAGATATCACTTAATGATGGGACAAAGTATAGATGAGAATGCATCATTTAATGATGGGATGAGGTACAGATGAGGATACATCACTTAATCATGGGGCGAGGTACAGATGAGGATACATCACTTAATGATGGGACAAGATACAGATGAGGATACATCACTTGATGATGGGATGAGATACAGATGAGGATACATCACTTAATGATGGGACAAGGTACAGATGAGATACATCACTTAATGATGGGACAAGATACAGACGAGGATAAATCACTTAATGATGGGACGAGGTACAGATGAGGATACATCGCTTGATGGGACAAGGTACAGATGATGATACATCACTTAATTATGGGACATGGGCAGATGAGGATACATCACTTAATGGGATGAGATACAGATGAGGATACATCACTTAATGATGGGGTGAGGTACAGATGAGGATACATCACTTAATGATGGGACGAGGTACAGACGAGGATACATCACTTACTGATGGGATGAGGTACAGATGAGGATACATCACTTAATAATGGGAATAGGTACAGACGAGGATACATCACTTGATGATGGGAAGAGGTACAGATGAGGTTACATCACTTACTGCTGGGACGAGGTATAGACGAGGATACATCACTTAAGAATGGGATGAGGTATAGATGAGGATACATCACTTATTGATGGGATGAGGTACAGACGAGGAGACATCACTTAATGATGGGATGAGGTATAGACAAGGATACATCACTTGATGTGGGATGAGGTAAAGACAAAGATACATGACTTAATGATGGGATGAGGTACATATGAGGATACATCACTTAACGATGGGATGAAGTACAGATGAGGATACATCACTTACTGACGGGATGAGTTACAGATGAGGATACATCGCTTACTGATGGGATGAGGCACAGTTGAGGATACATAACTTAATGATGGGATAAGGTACAGATGAGAATACATCACTTAATGATGGGACAAGGTACAGACGAGGATAGCTCTCTCAATGATGGGACATTAATGATGGGACAAGGTTCAGACGAGGATACATCACTTAATAATGGGACGAGGTACAGACAAGGATAGATCACTTGATGGGACAAGGTACAGATGAGGAAACATCACTTACTGATGGGACGAGGTATAGACGAGGATAGATCTCTTAATGATGGGACAAGGTTCAGACGAGGATACATCACTTAATAATGGGATGAGGTACAGATGACGATACATCACTTGATGATGGTATGAGGTACAGATGAGGATACATCACTTACTGATGGCACGAGGTACAGATGAAGATACATCACTTAATAATGGCATGAGGTACAGACGAGGATACATCACTTGATGATGCGACAAGGTAGAGAAGAAGATACATCACTTAATGATGGGACGAGGTACAGACAAGGATACATCACTTAATAATGGCACGAGGTACAGACGATGATACATCACATGATGGGATGAGGTACAGACTAGGATACATCACTTGATGTTGGGATAAGGTACAGATGAGGATACATCACTTAATGATGGGACGAGGTACAGACGAGGATACATCATATAATGATGGGACGAGGTACAAATGAGGATACATCACTTGATGCAACAAGGGACAGTTGAGGATACATCACTTACTGATGAGAAGAGGTACAGACAAGGCTACATCACTTAATGATGGAATGAGGTACTGACAAGGATACACCACTTGATGGGACGAAGTACAGATGAGGATACATCACTTATTAGGATGAGATACAGATGAGGATACATCACTTAATGATGGGATAAGGTACAGATGAGGATACATCACTTACTGATGGGACGAGGTACAGACAAGGATTCATCTCTTAATGGGATGAAGTACAGATGAGGATACATCACCTACAGTTGGGACAAAGTACAGAGAAGGATACATCACTTAATGGGATGAGATACAGATGAGGATACATCGTCTACTGATGGGACGAAGTACAGACGAGGATACATCACTTAATGATGGGGCGAGGTACAGATGGGGATACATCACTTAATGATGGGAAGAGGTACAGATGAGGATATATCACTTGATTATGGGATGAGGTACAGATGAGGCTACATCACTTAATGGGACAAGGTACAGTTAAGGATACATCACTTGGTGATGGGACAAGGTACAGATGAGGATACATGACTTAATGATGGGAAGAGGTATAGATGAGGATACATCACTTAATGATGGGGTGAGGTACAGATAAGGATACATCACTTAATTATGGAAAGAGGTACAGATGAGGATACATCACTTGATGATGGGATAAGATAAAGATGAGGATACATCACTTAATGATGGGACGAGGTACAGACAAGGATACATCACTTGATAATGCGACGAGGTACAGATGGGGATGCATCACTTAATGGGAAGAGGTACAGATGAGGAAACATCACTTATTGATGGGACGAGGTATAGACAAGGATACATCACTTAATAATGGGACTCGATACAGATGGGGATACATCACTTACTAATGGAACGAGGTACAGATGAGGATACATCACTTACTGATGGGATGAGGTACACATGAGGATACATCACTTAATGATGGGACAAGGTATAGATGAAGATACATCACCTACTTATGGGACAAGGTATATACAAGGTACATCACTTACTAATGGGACGAGGTACAGATGAGGATACATCACCTACTTATGGGACAAGGTATATACGAGGTACATCACTTAATAACGGGACGAGGTACAGAAGAGGATACATCACTTAATGATGGCACGAGGTAGAGATGAGAATACATCACTTAATGATGGGACAAGGACAAACAAGGAAAAATCACTTAATAATGGGACGAGATACAGATGAGGATACATTACTTGATGATGGGATGAGGTATAGACAAGGATACATCTCTTAATAATGGGATGAGGTACAGATGAGGATACATCACTTAATGATGGGATATGGTACAGAAGAGGATACATCACTTAATGACGGGACGAGGTACAGATGAGAATACATCACTTGAAGATGGGACGAGCTACAAACAAGGATACATCACTTAATGATGGGACAAGGTACAGATGAGGAGACATCACTTGATGGGATGAGATACAGATGAGGATACATCACTTACTTATGGGACGAGGTACAGACAAGAATACATCACTTAATGATGGGACGAGGTACAGATGAGGATACATCACTTACTGATTGGACAAGGTTCAGATGAGGATACATCACTTAATGATGGGAAGAGGTACAGACGAGGATACATCACTTAATGAAGGGATGAGATACAGATGAGGATGATTGGACTTGTAACAGAAACATTTGGACATTTAGATGATGAAGGTGTCAGAAATGTACATCAAAATAGTTGCTCTGCAGAGATACAGAAAAATGTCAGGATATTATAAAAATAGTTATACTGTGCTGCTACTGTGGTAAAATTTGTAAATAGTTATTGCTTTTAGTTGATGTTACTTTTACTTGTGTGACAGATAATGTTTGCAGTTTTTAAAAAAGAATAACTTGGCACATGCATAAGACAGTGGCATACTGCAAGTAAATCAATGTTTGTTTGTTTGTTTATTCGGCTTTTCCCGGTTAGGGGTCGCCACAGCGGAACTCCGTCCCACTAATGATTGGCAGTAGATTTTTATGTACCGACTTGCCAGGTCTGACGCACAACCTTCAACGAAGGCACTCCCATTCATGTATGTCTCCACACAGAAAAAGCTCTAGCTGAGAATCTAACCGGACATCAATAAATAAATAAATAAATAAAAATAAAAATGATGGCATATGGAATAGTATAAGAACATAACAGTTAACTCATGTACTCTCTGGGCTGCTATGAGCTAGAACTGAAGGAATAATGCACTGGTATTTAGTTTAAGAGGAACACCACATCCATCTCTTACAGTAACATGTCCTCATCTCATAAATCAAGTCATTATTTTAAATGTTTCAGTTATATAATAATGTCCTCAACAATAGCTGCCTTGTGACCTTGCTTATGTTAAATCCATCAAGTTCTTCTCTCTTGTTGGCAGAATCTTTCCTTTCACAGCTAAAGTTCAGTTTTTCTGGACCCACACAGACATTTAAGTTTTTATTTTGCTCCTTTCTTGTTACCTATGTTGTCCATCCCTCTATAACCTCTAGCTTAGTGTACACTTATCCTGTAAATGCCCTTTTACTGTCCTTTCTACACCATCAGTCCAGCATGCAACATAGCAGTTCCTTCTGACTTTACTAGCCTTTCTGGACAGAGAGCCATTGGACACCTTCTGTACTCCTGCCACATAATTCACACTATTGTTCTACAACTACTTCTGCCTCCTCTTTCTCTCTATCTTTCCAACTTATTCTTTTAGGAAGTATCTTCGCTATTTGTGATACCTGTTCTATCTTTGTAGAGGTGTGTAAAATGCTCATATGTATCCTCTTCTTTCCGATTCCATTTCTTCTGTTTGTTCACCGTCTTACTAAATCTGAGTTCTTCTCGTTTCATTCCTTCATGTACCATAACTAGTGAGAGTATCCTGCCATTTTAGGCAGCATTCTCTTCCATTACGCCTGCACTTGTCCTGTTCCGCTTTCAGTTCTCAATACGGGATTACAATCCACATCTCATCATATTGCCTACATTGTTCCCTGACCCTGTAATGCTCCCCACAGTTGATTTAGTGTTGCATCATATTTCCTACATTGTTCCCTGACTCTGTAATGCTCCCCACAGTTGATTTAGTGTTGCATCATATTTCCTACATTGTTCCCTGACTCTATAATGCTCCCCACAGTTGATTTAGTGTTGCATCATATTGCCTACATTGTTCCCTGACTCTATAATGCTCCCCACAGTTGATTTAGTGTTGCATCATATTGCCTACATTGTTCCCTGACTCTATAATGCTCCCCACAGTTGATTTAGTGTTGCATCATATTGCCTACATTGTTCCCTGACTCTATAATGCTCCCCACAGTTGATTTAGTGTTGCATCATATTTCCTACATTGTTCCCTGACTCTATAATGCTCCCCACAGTTGATTTAGTGATGCATCATATTTCCTACATTGTTCCCTGACTCTATAATGCTCCCCACAGTTGATTTAGTGATGCATCATATTGCCTACATTGTTCACTGACTCTATAATGCTCCCCACAGTTGATTTAGTGATGCATCATATTTCCTACATTGTTCCCTGACTCTATAATGCTCCCCACAGTTGATTTAGTGATGCATCATATTGCCTACATTGTTCCCTGACTCTATAATGCTCCCCACAGTTGATTTAGTGTTGCATCATATTTCCTACATTGTTCCCTGACTCTATAATGCTCCCCACAGTTGATTTAGTGTTGCATCATATTTCCTACATTGTTCCCTGACTCTATAATGCTCCCCACAGTTGATTTAGTGATGCATCATATTGCCTACATTGTTCCCTGACTCTATAATGCTCCCCACAGTTGATTTAGTGTTGCATCATATTTCCTACATTGTTCCCTGCCTCTATAATGTTCCCCACAGTTGGTTTAGTGTTGCATCACATTTCCTACATTGTTCCCTGACTCTATAATGCTCCCCACAGTTGATTTAGTGTTGCATCATATTTCCTACATTGTTCCCTGACTCTATAATGCTCCCCACAGTTGGTTTAGTGTTGCATCACATTTCCTACATTGTTCCCTGACTCTATAATGCTCCCCACAGTTGATTTAGTGTTGCATCATATTGCCTACATTGTTCCCTGCCTCTATAATGCTCCCCACAGTTGATTTAGTGTTGCATCATATTTCCTACATTGTTCCCTGCCTTTATAATGCTCCCCACAGTTGATTTAGTGTTGCATCATATTGCCTACATTGTTCACTGACTCTATAATGCTCCCCACAGTTGATTTAGTGTTGCATCATATTTCCTACATTGTTCGCTGACTCTATAATGCTCCCCACAGTTGATTTAGTGTTGCATCATATTTCCTACATTGTTCCCTGACTCTATAATGCTCCCCACAGTTGGTTTAGTGTTGCATCATATTTCCTACATTGTTCCCTGACTCTATAATGCTCCACACAGTTGATTTAGTGTTGCATCATATTTCCTACATTGTTCCCTGACTCTATAATGCTCCCCACAGTTGATTTAGTGTTGCATCATATTGCCTACATTGTTCTCTGACTCTATAATGCTCCCCACAGTTGATTTAGTGTTGCATCATATTGCCTACATTGTTCTCTGACTCTATAATGCTCCCCACAGTTGATTTAGTGTTGCATCATATTGCCTACATTGTTCACTGACTCTGTAATGCTCCCCACATTTGATTTAGTGTTGCATCATATTGCCTACATTGTTCCCTGACTCTATAATGCTCCCCACAGTTGATTTAGTGTTGCATCATATTGCCTACATTGTTCCCTGCCTCTATAATGCTCCCCACATTTGATTTAGTGTTGCATCATATTTCCTACATTGTTCCCTGCCTCTATAATGCTCCCCACATTTGATTTAGTGTTGCATCATATTTCCTACATTGTTCCCTGACTCTATAATTTTCCTCACATTTGATTTAGTGCTGCATCATATTTCCTACATTGTTCCCTGACTCTATAATGCTCCCCACATTTGATTTAGTGTTGCTTTTTCTTTGCACCTTAAACTTCACCTCACTCTGCTTCTTCTGCACTTTTCCTTGCATAGCTGTTCATTCATACACAATGTCCTACCCCTAATTTACTTCCCATCACCAGATATTACAATACAACAAACACTTTAGCCCTGTTTTACCTTCTACTTTTTGCAGTTTTTTTCTGTAAAATACTTGATTTATCATTCTTTAAACTCTGGGTTAAATGTTTCTCATCTTCTGCAGACCTTCTTTTCCCTCCTTTTTGCTCTGTATGTTACCTTTAATTATATTGTTATATTTTTCTCTCTTCATTAACTTGATACAAACCCCCTGTTGCTGACCTTTCCTTTTACTTGTATAACCAGTTTACACTTCCAACTGTTCCAGTACATAGTCTTCATTTTAAGATGACTTTTGTCATGTACTTCCTAGTTCCATTTCTCCATATATACCTCTTCATCCTAATTTGGGATTGGTAAATTTCACTCATGGTATTTCCTGACGGAGTTGCCCCATTCTGTCAGTAGTGGTCTGTAGGTTGCTATTATCTTGGGCTATGCTTCTCCTATGTCTATTCTGACTTCTTGCCTTTTGTCATGGTTTTGCTCAATCTCCCTTTCTGGATATACCCCCCCCCCCCCACAGATTCAGTAAACTCAGTGTAGGAATAGTGTTATTCCTACATGGAGTGAATCGTGTTTGCATTGACATCCTCCTCTCAGTAGTGCAGCTTTCATATTAATGAAGGCGTACTACTGAGATGGATCTGCGGACACAAACACTGAATCAGTGCAGGGGGTGTGCTGCAGTAGTGCTCACAGATTTGTAACATTCCCCCTGCACTGTCAAAGTGCCGTATAGCACTTTACAATGCTTTTAGTGTCCATGGACAGTGAAAGCAGGATTGTGAATGAGAAGCAATACAGGGTGTGTGTGACAGGAACTGTAACAAACACACCCCCTGCATTGTCAAAGTGCCATACGGCACTTTACAGTAGCATTGTGTCCTTGGATACACACCCATAACTATCGACCTCTTAGTCCCAAAAATTTGGACAAAGCCCAACAAAATGGGGGGACAAAGGTCCAAAAATAGGGACATATTTTAAGTGCTTGTCTTATAAACTTAGAAATTTGATAGAATAACAGAGTTTGTTTTAAGATACATTTTCTGAAGGATTAGAAGTCTGAAACTCAAATGTATACTGTTATTTAGTGACTTCAAACCTGATATCATCCCACTGATTTGCAGAAAAGCACAAATTTTATGACAAACAAAACAAAAATATGAGCCAAACATCTGGACAGTCTGCAAAAATCTGGACAGTTGAGAGGTATGCACACACCTCAGCCTATTCCACTGAGACGTCTGGATAAAGCCATGAATTAAACATGGGACAAAGGTCTCAAAATAGGGTACATTTAAGAAATACTGCTCATGCAGACTTAAAGTTGATAGAATGACAGGTAGTGCATTACCAAATATGAATCAGCATTAGTATTAATATATGTAATTAAAGTGGTTGTATTACATTTATTTTCTGTTATGTGAAGTTTAAGCATATCTGAGCATGTTTGCTCATCACAGCACTTTGCTCAGCATTGCTTAAACATCTTATAGCAGCTAAATACAAATGTATAGCTAAAATCCTCAATGGCAAAATAGTGTAGTCGTTAGATTTCTGGCTTAGCATGCAGCAGTTCATGGTTCAAGTACCAAGACAGGCCCTTCATTTTTACATGGGAAAGCATTGTTAAAATTATTATGTTTTTAAATGATGTAGAAATTGATATTTCTTAACCAGGGTGGTCTAGCTGGTCCAAAATTGAAGTGTCAGTGGATATAACATGGGAAATCACTCATGTAAATACAAGTGTCCCATACAGTATAGTCACATCCCAAGGTAATGCAATGAAAGTGCATAGGGGGACTTCATGTAAAGTAAATTATATACACTTAATAATATGTCAGTAATGATTAATTAATTTGCAATTCTGAAATATTTTTTAAAATGAAAACTGAGCAATGCTTAGCAGTAGTGCTTAGCTCTGCTCAGCTGGTATGTGCATTGCTTAGAAGTCTCATTAGTAGTCAGCAGTAGTCAGCCCAGCTGAGTAGAGTTGCAAACTGCTATGCACTGCTCAACATTTGCCCCTTTAAGCACTGCTCATCTCAGCTTAGCAGCTTTGCCCACCACTGAGCTATGCTCAATATTTTCAGAAAATATTTATTTATTTATTTATTTATTCTTACCAGCTGGCTTAAGGTTTTTTCTCATATTTCTGAAAGACTGAAGTACCCTATTGGAATCCTAAGACCTTCTTTATCCACCCACCAAAACCTGCCTGGGGTAGTATCCACCTGGGTTAACTCCCTGGACAAAAGCCACAGTAATCTGCTTTGTATGTCTCAGTGTTTTTGATCTCTTCAAAAGCATTTTTGTTTTGTTATTATTAATACTATACTTTGTGTAGATGTGTTACACCACCGCCTGACTCTGTCAGCAGCCATAACCCCCTTACCCCATCTACTCTTCTACCCCTTACTATAGTCCATCTCTGCGTTCCTGTTGATCCTTCCCTTTATTACATTAGCCCTATAACTGCTCCCTATTCCATTACTTGCCCTTCCCCTTTTCCCAACTCCTGTACTCTCTTCCCAAGGTTACCCTAGACCTTAGACAATTAGGGGTCTGTCGTCTACTTTCCCCTGTAGACAACCTAGTCTCTCTCCCTACCTCATTTCTCTATTGTTTTTGCTTGCCCTGACTGGTTATTTTGCTATACCCTGACTAGTTTACCCTAACTTTTTCTCTCTGAATTGGTTTCTCTTCATTTTTCTCCTCTCTTTATACTACTCCCTTAACCCCTGTATAATCTCACCCTGGTTTCTCTTCCCCTGTCTCCTGCCCTGGACTTCTACCTTACTGATTGTCTCTCTCCCACTGCTCTCACCTTACTTGTGTCTGACCCGCTTTGCTCCCCTCCCTACCCCCAATTCCCACCCACCCCCAGGGGTCCTCCACTTATACCTCACTAGACACTCCCCCTATCTCTCTCAACCAATCCTCTTCCTCTTTGCTGGTTCTGTTCCTCTTTTCTCCTTTTCCCTCTTAACCTCTCTCCATAGGTTGGCTCATTACGACTGGTTCTTCAACTTAAGTTATCTCACTAGCTATATTCACCTGATACTTACTCATTACCATGTCTCCTACACTCAAAGCTTTTTTCATACATATCCTACTCTTTACCTCTACTATAACCTTCCTATCCATACCTTATTACATCACCTTCTTTGAAAATATCACTCTACATGAACAAAACCTTCACCTCCAACAAACTTTACCAACCTCTTTTCTCAATACCCTCAATCATAGTAACATAACCTGTTCCTCTAACTTTTTACTACCAAAATACCACAGATCATCTCATATATCATACTACTTAAACAAAAAGTACCTGTATAACATACCAAAGATCCTTAAATCCCTGTTTTCTTCCCAGAGGAACCTCCTCCTACACGGAGATGTTCATCCCAACCCTGGTCCAAACACCAACATTAATTTAAATCTAAGTAATATGTCTTTAACAATACCACCATCATGTACTAATTCAGGCAACTCCCTTCTAATAGCTCACCTTAATATTAGAAGTATAAATAATAAAACCCACCACCTCCATTCCCTCCTAGACTTACACTCATTTGATATTCTATGTCTCACAGAAACTTGGCTAAAACCCTCTACTAAAGACCAAGAAATCAACCCTCCTGGCTTTAATATACTTAGATGTGACCGCATAAAGAAGAAAGGTGGAGGAATAGCCATTATCTATAAATCTAATCTTCAAGTTACCCTCTATAATGAACTTCCATTTCTAGACTCCAAAGCCGAAATTTTATCTATCAAACTTCAAATTAACAACAATAAATCAATCTATCTAATTTGTTTTTACCTTCCCCCGGGTAATAATACACATATTCTTGAGGAATTACTTAATTCACTTTCTAACCAACTACCCCAAGAAACCATAATACTTGGTGACTTCAACATTGAATGGTTAACCTGTTCATCCCAGCACCCTACTAGCCATATAAATCTCTATGGGTTCTCACAATTAATAACCACTCCAACTAGAATTCATAAACCTAATAAAAAAGAAACAACTCTGGACTGGATCCTTATTAATAACCATCCTAACATCTACACTCCAGGAACACTCCCTGATAATATTAGTGATCATATGCTCACATATCCCAACTACCCATAAACTCAAGACATCCCGCTCAAACAAATTCTTCAATCCTGAATTGTTTCTCGCTGAATTAAAAGCATGTAACTGGTCGCCACTAACTCACCTTGAACTTAATGAAGCAGTGACCTACTTTAATACCAATTTTCTACAGATCCTTGACTTTCATGCTCCCATTAGCACTACTAGGATAAGATCCAAAATGGCACCATGGCTAACTAAACAAACTAAGAACAAAATGATCCTTAGAAATAAAATTTGGGCTAAATGGAGAGCTACCAAATGTCCATCAGATCACCTCCTCTTTAAACAATTAAGAAATGCCACTAAGAAAGATACTCTCACAGACAAAAAGGAATTTTATCTTCACCTTCAACAAACCAGTCAACAAACCCCTCAAAAATTCTGGTCAGGCATAAACAAACTTCTTAAACCAGGATATACAACTACTCCTACCCCTTCTGGCTTTAACCTTAGCAACTCCACTCTGATCCCAGATGCTTTTAACAAGTATTTTACAGAAGTTATTCAAACCCTAGCTAATTCATTACCCACGTCCACTTCTACCTTACCTAATACTTCTAATACCTCCTCTAACACCTTTCACATTCAACCTGTGGCTACATCTCTTATCTATAAGCTTCTCAAGAAACTTAAACCTTGCACTCCATCCGCTGACCAACTCCCATCTGAATACCTACAAATTGCTGCAGAAGCTATAGACTACCCCATATCCATACTTATTAATAGAACTATCTCTGAAGGAAAAATCCCCACCTTATGGAAAATATCTCATATAATTCCTCTACATAAAGGGGGCTCCTCTACTGAGTTCTCAAACTTTCGCCCTATTGCCTTACTCTCCCCATTATCAAAGATTATGGAAAGATGCATACACAAACAAATTCTCAACTACCTTCTACAGAACAGACTTCTAGCCAATTGTCAACATGGTTTTAGACCTTCCCACAGCACTACAACTGCCCTCCTTTCCTTTACTGACATTATAAATAATAATAAGAACAATAATATCCTCTCCTCTGCACTATTTCTAGACCTGTCAAAAGCCTTTGACATGGTTAACCATAACATACTTCTTGACAAACTAAATCTCTATTCTCTTGGCTCACAAGCACTACAATGGTTTAGGAGTTATCTCCAAAACAGGCAACAAGCAGTGCTATGAGATAATAACCTATCTTCCTTACTCCCAGTAAACATAGGGGTTCCACAAGGCTCAATCTTAGGTCCCTTGCTTTTTTCCCTTTTTATTAATGACCTACATGTGAACATTCCCCAAGCCATCTGCATTCAATATGCCGATGACTCATCTTTAATCTGTGCTGCTAATAATGTTTCCTCCCTCCAGTCCCTAACCCAAACAGTCTTCCATAATGTTGAAAAGTGGTTTATGGAACACTCCCTCCTTCTAAATCCCAAGAAAACAAAACTTCTTCTCTTTTCTCCCACTCACAAATCTTCCACACCTTTCTTCTCTATCTCCTCTAATAATGCTACCTGTATTAACCCAGACATGACCACTCGCCTATTAGGTATAACTATTGATAACCGTCTTAATTTTGATGACCATATTAACAACACCATTAAATCAGTTAACAAAAAAATAGGTACTCTCTACAGAATTAAACCCTTTCTTACCCCAGCAGCTAGAAAAACCATTGCCCAAACCCACCTGATCTCCACTCTTTTCTATGCCTCTGCCATATATACTAAGTTATCAAAAAATAACATTACCAAACTCTCTACCTGTTATAACAGTATAACTAGATTCATTACTGCTACTCCCTTCAGAACTCACCACTGTCTCAACCTCAGGCAACTGGATTGGTTAGAACTTAATAGCCACCTACTCTATCAACAACTAATTATCATTCATAAGTCCCTTTACTACCCTGATGCTACCCCTAGCCTTACAAAACTGATTACCCCTTATAAAAACCTAGCCACACTCCGCTCTGCTAATAAACTTCTAGTAGCCTCGACTAAATCTTACAATAAAGCTGGCGACTCATTATTTTCAAATTCTGTCGGGAAAATCTGGAACCAACTCCCTCAAGAAATAACTAACCTAGACTCCACATCCCTTTTCAAAAAACATATCAAAGAGCACCTTAAAACTCACTGGCTATGTCCCTGTGCTAACCCTGACTGAAGATACTTCTCCCTTACTCCTAACCTCCCTCACTCTCCCCTGACTGTGCCTCTAAATGACACACTTAGTGATACCAGCTACTTCTTTATTTTGAATCCACCATAAATTTGATCTATTCTTTTTTCTTCTCCATGTTATGCCATATGGTGGCTTCCTTATCTGCTTTTTTTCTTATTAATCTAACTTTTTATCCTGCATACCTGAAATCTCTATTTTAACCAGCTGGTTTATTATTTTTTTTTTGTTAACTGGTCTTGAGTTTGCTAGTCTGTTTTTGTTTTCTCTTTAAGTCTTACACATGCTTACCATTGTACCATTTGGTATTTTTGTTTACTATTGGTTTTTTTTGTTGTTAATGATTGCTTACTGCATGTAATTGGAGCTTTTCTCCCCGGGCCTCTACTGAAAACGGATATATGTCCAGCTAGACTATCCCGGTCAACAAATGTAAAATAAAATAAAATAAAATAAATAAATAAAATAAAATAAAAATGGTCCAATGATGGCAAAGTGTGGGAATTTGGCCTTATTTAAACTGCACAGGTGGGAATACAGCCAAAAGCTGTTGTAGTTTGATCACTGCAGGGGCTATGTCTGGAGTTGGAGAGGGAGCATGCTTTTGGGTGCAGCACTGGTGCATCTTGGGGTCCAGGGTCATGGTTGGGCTTCTTGTTAAATACCATGACCACAGACTGCTGCAGGGCCAGTACCAGGGCTCACAGTACAAAGCAGAGGCTTGGGACCATCTGGCATGGGATCTCACCAGTGCTACTGGAATCCCCCAAACTGGTGAGCAGGTACGGCATCATTATTCTGACCTAAAGTGTAGGAAGGGACATTCTTGGCCCAATGGATCCGAGAAACTCGAGGTGGGGATGCCCCAGTAGTGAATAAGTATCTCGCCCATATCAGTACCAAAATCTAGCCTGAGTATGTGATAGACATGTATGCTTAATGTTTTTTTCCCCTACAGCTGCAGAGGAGAGAGCTAGCAAACCTTTGGCCCATGCTGACAGACTGGCAAGGTTGTGATGAGAGTCTGGTGAGTACAGATTATCTTACAGTATAAAGTGTAATAAATAAGAAGGCGTACATTGTTTACTGCCAGGAGGTATAGTGTGTTCTGAGTGTACTGAATAAATAAAGCGTTTGTCAGACCAATATTGATCTACAGGATATTTAGTAGTACTGAATGTATAATATCAACTGCAAGAAAGCACTGTGTCATGCTACTCGAATAAAGATTTATACCACAAACTGTTGTGTTTAATCTGGTTTGTTGTTGAAGAAATAAAATGTGTAAAACATGATATAAATGAAATATAAAATACGTTCTGCACTAACATCTGAACCTTGATTAGTAATGTACAATAGATTCCAGTGTGTCCCCTGCAGCATCGCCTTGTGTTAATCTTTGCATTTCAGATCGATGTAGTCCTGAATGTGGGTATGCTGATGCAGGCAAGTATGAGAGTATAACAGGTGGAAACTGCAAATATATAATGTCCAAATGTATATGGGTCAGGTATGCAACCCAATACCCTGCTGTACTCTGTACAGATTACACATATTCACATCTACTAGGGGTTAAATGTGTATACCTGCTTTCAAAGGATTAATACACAGTACAATAACTATCTGTCAGGCATGTATGTCTTACTGTCACTACTGTCTTTGGTGACACTCTCCTTAGATTACAAGGTCACACTGTCTAACCAAGTATTAGGCAGAAATCAGTCAAGCAAGAGACAGCAGTTCCCCCATAGCTCAGTGTGCTGAGAAATAGATATGCTGTTCATTTTTGCACATACAGACCACTGTTTGAATCCAGGGAGTGGTACTAAGATCTGTGAATCTTTACAGACAAGTAATCCTGAATATGTGTACAAATAGTCAGTAGTGCTAACAGATATTTTCTCCACAGGTTTTAAAAGTAAATAAATTATTGTAGTAGCTGTATGATGGGTATGCTAATAAATTCTGTGTCCAAATGTTCCAGTGTCCAACCCATGCCTGCAAAAGACAGCAGGATAGGTACATACACCATGGACTCTTCCTGATACCTGTCTCTCAAGTGTCACGCTGTCATGGCTTGTGATCACTGTTGCCAATAACCTTGGACACAGATATGAATCTAGTTGAAGAATGACAGTAGCACACTCACATCATATCAGTGCAGGCTACACCTTGTTAGTCATATATGTAACTCTTAACTGTACGAGTCCCTTCCAGTCATGTGTCCAGAGTACTCACACTTTTCCCCGTACCATTCCAGTTTGACAGTTTAACAGTTATGTATGTGCTACAGAAGCCACAGGTAGGTGTAAAGTTAGGGCAGACCTGTAGAGTATTGAGCAGTACTGTTGTGAAAAATAGAAGTCTATACAGTTGTTAATGGACTTTTTTTCTCTACCCCCACACCTTATCTGCATCAGTAATTATTATCCATATATTACAGGTATGTTGTTCTCAAAATCTAATTTTGGAACTTGTGTTCGATTATTATTCATATATTTAATTGTTTACATATTAACATACCTTGTTCTAATACCATTGTTGGTGGCCTGTTGCCACACATATAATTGGCATGCTGTTAAAATTCTGACTGTTATTCCCTATATGCATGTGTTATGTTTACTATGAAATTGTGGGTTACTTGGAACACCCATGCGTGTGGTTATAACTAATTTTGAAATGTTTTGTTCATGACTAACCAATACATTTTGTACAACCTCAACACCATAGCATGTTTGGGAAAGTCAATCCCAGTGGATGCACCAGCCCCACCTCATCTGGCCATGGCACTGTGCCCCAGCATGTCTGGGATCCAACCCAGAACTGTTCCCTCCACTGGTCCTGCACCACCCTCAGGTAGAACCTCCTCAGGTAATGGGTCCTGTCCCCCCCCGGGCATGCACAGAGGGAAACTTGTCACCCGCAGACAGTTCCATGGCATGGTGCGCAGGATCATCCAGTGAGACTTGCATGTACGCCTGCACCAGATCGAGGGCAGACTGGAGCACCTCAAAGCACAACCTGCTCCTGTTGTCCAGCCCCCAGCACAGCCACCTTTGGGGCCATGAAGATGTAGTGATGACTGCCCACGGGTGGTGATTTCAGTCCCACTGTATCCATTTGAGGCCATATGGGCCTCTGATTTCCAACCACTCTCCCCGTCCAAGGTGTTTACCCCACTCATGTGTCATATACCACCCCTGTCTGCTGTCTGGTGTGTCTTGTCTGTCTGCAAATGCAACCTATCCTACCCAACCTACCTCCCCAAACATACCTACAGCCCTTCAACAATATCCCACTCTCAGCTTAAAAAAAAAAAAAAGAAAAGGCATCTGTCCTGCAAAAACATCACTGCCCCATACCTGGCTCTACATTTTGCCCAGATGTACAGTGATGTAAATCAATCTACCCTCAAATCACTCTACAAATGTATGTTGCCAACACCCTCCCTGTGAGGTGTGAGGCTGTAAATTCCAAATTGTTCTACATCATTCACAGCTGTTGCTGCAGAAGAAATGTAGAGCTATGGTCCTTTCCTACACCCATCCTGCGCATCCTTAGCTGCATTTCCTATTGTTTTATCCCGTTTGCCCCCACTTCACCACTTTTCTATCACCCTTTTTTCTTTTCTTTTTTGAAATTAGTGTGGGTTTAAGTGGGAATAAGCAGTGCTAAGTAAAACCTAGAAGGACTAAGTGCCTTTTGACATTGCTTAGCATCACACAAACCCATGCAAATCCATTTAAAACTGCGTAAAACTGCTTTAATCACTCTGTCTCATTCAGCCACTGTTCTGCCTAGCAACAAAATAATCAGCTCTGCTAAGTCTTGGTCCCAGGACCTTGTGCATTGCAGTCAAAGCAGCTACCATTACACCACAAGAGCTGTGAGAATAATTATTGTTTCAGTGAATATATCATGCATTATTGTCATCTAACATTAGGGAAGAAACTATGTAGAATCGGTAATGCTTTTGTGTATGTGTGTGTATGTATGTATATATATATATATATATATATATATATATATATATATATATATATATATATATATATATATATATATATATATATATATATATATATATATATATATATATATATATATATATATATATATATATATATATATATATATATATACATATGTATATATATATATATATATATATATATATATATATATATATATATATATAATCTCATTAAGTGCAGTCATACCTCTCAACCTCTTAGTGCAAGAAATCTGGACAAAGCCAGACAAAGTGGTGGGGGGGGGAAGGTCCAAAAAATAAGGACATATTTTAAATATAGATTTTATAAGGTTAGAAAGCTGATAGAGTATCATGGTTTGTTTTTAACATATATTTTCTGAAAGATTTCAAGTCTGAAACAAATGCTTGTCATTATTTAGAGACATCAGTTCTCACATCATCCCAGTGATTTATTAGAAATCCACAACAGTTATGGGGAACAGATCAAAAATATGAGCCAAACATCTGGACATTCTATGAAAATCTGGACAGTTGAGAGGTATGAGTGCAGTTATGTAACATTAGGGAAAAAACACTGAGAGCTGCCAAGCATTTCACCCAGCACCTTCTGAACTACAGTCAGACCTACACAACACTACACCAAATCAGCTCTGGGGAATTGCTCATGCATTTGCAAATATATTATGCACTACAGGGAAGTAACTGTAGGGAAAAACATACATCGGTGAGAAATTCTCTACCCATGACCATTTGCACTTCAGTCAAACCAACATACCAGTTGATCTCTAGAGTATACCGACTGTTTGAACAAGCATATCCTGTTTGCCTGTCACACACTACTGCTATATATACTGCCCCAAGTCACTGTGTACTTGGAATTCTGAAGTTTTAAGGGACATATCTCAGACTGACCCTACAAACATATACAGCTGATAGACCACCAGCAACTGTAGCAGCATGCAGTCAGATAGAAGAGGATCTATGACACTCAAATCTGTCCCTCTCTCTACTCAGCTCAACAAACATTTACACACTACACTGCTGCACAATCTTGAAAGTCTGTTAACAATGGCCAGGCACACATAACTCTCAACATTTCCTGTGCTTAGAGGTTGACAGTTATGCAGACACAGCATGTAAAACTGTGGACATAGCACATCAGTCCAAACAGTGGACAGTATTTCTACCTATCCTCTGTGATGCTGTAGCTCCCACACCTCTATAATGTCCTCCTCACATGCAAGGAAAGGGGGCAAGGCCCACAGGAAGAACTTAATTATAGCACTGTGTTGCCATGCCATTGGCTAATGGAAAGATAACACAGCTATTCTGGATGCAATTAGCAAGTGGGAGACACCAATTGGTGCACAGGCCATCACCTGCTCATGAGCATTACCTACAAAAGGCAAGCTGCTGCCTATGCAATACAGGTCGGAACCTTTCTATGCAAAGACAAACTGTGAATACAGAAAGCTACACTTCTGTATTACTTTGAGAAAACACTACAGCACCATAATGTGTATGTCAAATAATTAAGCATGTAGTGGAATGCAGAAGGGGGGGTGCAATAATTGGAAATAGAAAGTTAAACAATAGGTATCAACAAGACTTGCTGGACTGACATGTTGCTGTCCAGCACCTATAGCCATCCCTGTTGGCTCTGTCTGCAGTGACATAGATCACAGCTCTGGTCCCTGAATCACCCCAGCAAAGGACAGCTTACATATGACTACTACTGGAGTGTCTGTTGTACAATACTGACTGTGAAACTGCCAGTCCTGCTACCTGGGATGTTGTAAATATTCATATATCACTTGTGAATACTACTATGATACATATGCTTGTCTTGCAAATGTAAGAGACCTATAGAGGGTATGTGCATAGTAAACAACTGACACAGAAGTGTGTGATGAACTGTAAGTTATATATTGAGGTCATATTTCAACTGTCCAGAGTTTTGTAGACTGACCACCCATTTGCCTCATTTTCTCATACAGTTGTGTTTTGTCTGTCAAATCACTGGCAAATCAGTAAAGACTGAAGTCATAACATAATACCATACATTTGAATGTCAGAAGTCATATCCTTCAGAGTATCCCTGTAAACATACAACCTACTTTGCTATCACCTGTCTAAGTGTGTTACAGCAATATTTATAAAGTGTCACTATTTTTGGGCCTTTGCCCCCCATTTATGTGTGCCTTTGTCCAGATGTCTTGCTCTAACAAGTTGAGAGGTAATACTGAGCTGCAAAAGTGTAAAAACACAATGTGCCATACTGACAAAGAACAGAAATGTGTATCAGGTATTACCTATGCACATGTATGTATTAATAGTAGTAGCTGAAAGCCTCAAACTTACAGACATGAGTTGCAAAACATCAGTTAAATATGTTGTACTTGTTTTACAAATGTGTAATCTTCATTTCAGTGCATCAAACAGAAATAAATATCTATAGCTACAGGTTGTTTTATTGCCTTGAAACAGAAATAATTACTACTCTGATTGCAATTACTAGGTTGAAATTGGAAAAGTGTTAAACTGTGTTATGACTTTGTGTCAAAGCCTACACCAAACATCTATATGAGCACCTACATAGCATTATGGACTCAACAATACCTGACTGAACAAAATCATCTCCCCCAAGGTAGAGTAAACCTCTGTGGTGGACAGCAGCAATACACAAACTCCATAATAGGTGTAAATATTGGTTCAAAAGGAACCTTAATGATTTAATGGGAGATAGGAAATTCCCCCCAGGGATCACGTCAGTCACCCTGCTAGACAGGGTTCCAGCGAAGTAAATCTTGTGGGAAGAAATAGCCAGGGAATTGTTATGGCTAGGCTTGTATAGGCTCTAGGGTTGATAGCCTAGTACCAACCTATAAACCTATGAATCCAGGGCCAAGAAGGAGCAGGTGCCAAGTTGGAAGCAATCTCACATTTGTCTGAACAAGAAAATAAGGTCACAAGTGAATTATTCTAAGGCTAACTTTGAGTGCAAGTTGGAAACATCCACCAAGGCCAATCACAAGGCCTTCTTCAAATATGTCTGCAATCTCAGAGGCAACACCCAAATCTGCTCTGTACTGGTGGTCAATAACACCACATTCACATGTGCCAGGGGAAATAGCCAAACTGCTGCAGACAGGTTAAGTGAAAACCTCACCCCCTGTCCCCCCATCAGTAAAGGAGGACATGCACAGCACCTGCCCCCTCCCCTCACTATCAGGGAGCAGGTCCATAATGCCGTCTCAAAGGCAACAAACTGAAGTCTCCATGGGACCTGATAACATCCCTGGCTGCATCCTACATGAACTCAGGCATGAGCTCTCAACTCCGTTACACACTGTAGTCAACAAAAGCCTGTGCACCAGTGTCATACCATCTTCAAGGAGGACAGCTACTGTCTCCCCTTTACACACAGGTGAAGCATCCACTGACCCAGCCAATCATATGCACATCAACCTAACTAGCCTAATGTGCAAGACCATGTGAGGCATTATCAAGGACCTTATAAAAAGGGACATCAGCAACCATCAGCAACCTCAGAATGCTTGATCCAACAGAGTTTGGTATTGTCAAAGGGAGATCAGGCCTGTTAAACCTGGTCGACTTCTTTGAAGTTCATAGGTTCATAGGCTCATACTAGGCTATCTGCCCTAGGGCATTTATAAGCCTAGCCAGAGTGTGTTTGGCTTTCGCCACCCATTTTAAATTAATTTTGCTATGCCCTTTTTTGAGGTTAGTATACTGTGCCTCTGTCTAACAGTAACACAGAAATAATACCCAGGGTAAACCTACAATCTCCCATCCACTCATCAAGATTCTTCTTGAAGAGAGTCAATGATGGACTCTGCCTAACCTGGACTGGGATTTTATTCCAGAGTGAAGGGAGCCTCTGAGTTATGAATGTGTCCCTCCAGCATGTCCTATTTATTTCAGTGCTGAGGTTCAATTCTCTCGAGCACATAGCTCGATGGGATTTGGATTTTCTGAGGTGCAGCATGTCCATTAATTCCGGGTTGGACATGGCTTTATATGTCAGGCACAGATCGCCTCTGAACAGGCAGTATGCCACTGAGTAGAGCTGGAGTTTCTTTAACTGGGCAGCATATGGCATCTGTTTGAGCCATTTGATCCTCCTGGTGAGGTACTTTTGGGGTCTTTCCAGTTGCTGCAGGTGTCTGGTAAGGTACATCCCAAAAGGGGCATTGTACTCAATTATGGGCCTGATGAGGGATGAGTAAAGAGGCATGATGACCTCCCCTGATCTAGATGTGAATCCCTTCATGATTAGGTGAGCTATATAAAATGTTTTTCTAACCACTTTGGCCACGTGGTTTTCAAATGAGAGATTGTTATCAACTTGGGTCCCCAGGTCCCTAATTACTTTTTCCATACTTAATGGATTACCACCTATGTGGTAATTTGTGGGCACGTTGTTTTTGCCAAAGGGGATGACTATACACTTTTTGGCATTTAGCTTGAGGCCATGGCTCTGGCACCAGTTGTCTGTTTCTATGAGGCCCTTTTGGAGGATGCTTGTGTCGGCTGGAGAGTCGATTATGGCACCCAGTTTGCAGTCATCTGTGAACTTGGTCAGCCACAGTCCTTCCGTGTTGGCCTGTACCTCCGAGAAATATATACTGAACAAGAGAGGTCCCAGGACTGAGCCTTGTGGGACGCCACTTGTAACTGGTTTGGAGGCTGACATGGCTCCAGCAATTCTAACCACGTGGGTTCTGTCCTTGAGCCAGTTTGCAACCCATCTAGTGGCATAGGGGTTTATATTTAAGCTGGTGAGCTTATCTATAATGCCTGAGTGGGGTATTGTATCGAAGGCTTTTGCGAGGTCCAGGTAGGCTGTGTGGACCACCTTCCCCTCGTCAATGGCCTTGGTGACTGTTTCAAAAAAATCGACCAGGTTTAAGAGGCAGGCTCTGCCCTTAACAAAGCCGAACTGGGTAGGATCCAGTGTCTGTAGGTCCCCAATATCTTTATTTATGAGGTCCATGATGATCCTTTCCATAGCTTTGCAGACCACGCTAGTCAGGCTTATGGGGCAATAGTTTCCAGGATCCGTTGAGGCACCACCTTTGTGGAGAGGGACCACTGTTGCTGTATGCCACTCTTTGGGTACATATCCTGTAGTAAGGCTGAGATTGAACAGTAGTTTTATGTTTGGGTTTAGCTCTTCTTGGAGTTCATGTAGGACGCAGCCCGGGACACCGTCTGGTCCCATTGATGCTGTGTTTTTTTTGCTTTGGAGAGGGCAGCTCTGAGAGATGTCAAGGGGGCAGCACTCTGCTGGGATAGATATTTGCCCTTTTGGTGGGGGGGGGGGTTTGCGCTGAACCTGTCAGCTAGGATGTTGGCAATGTCTGTGGGTTCGGTGTATTCTTTATCATTTTGGACTAATTCTGAGCATACCTGAGAATTCCCACCCAGGTTCCTAACATAACTAAAGGACGTCTTGTCATTATCCTTAGTGTCCTGTGCAATTTTTCTCTCAAAGCTGGCCTTAGACGATTTTATGAGTGCCCGTAGTTTGTTGCTAATACTGATCAGTGATGCCTTTCCTTTTTGGTATTTTGCTCTATCATTTAGTAGCTTCCTCCTTCTATTGTATTGTTTGTTTATGGCTGGGGTCCACCAGACAGGACGCCTGCCTTTGGAGGATTGGGTCTTGGTTTTATTTGGGATTGCATGATCCATGCGTTCCTGAAGGTGTTCATAGAATGTATTTATAAAGGATTCTGCAGTCTGGGCCATATTTTACACAGGCCCGGGGGCTTTGAAGGATTTCACCTCGGGTTTGAAGAGTGTGAAATTTGCTTTAGAGAAGTTTTTCACTGCGGTTTTCTGGGCAGGGGGTGGGGTCGGGATGTGAATATCCAGTGAGATTAGTCTATGGTCTGATCTTACCAGTGAGGGATACACTTCTGGTCTGGAGCATAGAGCCCCCATGTTGGTGATGATCAGGTGCAGTATGTTTTCCCCTCTTGTGGGAGTGGTAACAAGTTGTTCCATAGCATTTGAGTTTATAAATTCTAGGAACCTTTGGGCTAGGGTGTTGGAGCTAGAGTAATGCTCCCAGTCTATGTTTGGGTAGTTGAAGTCGCCCAATATAATGGTGTTTGGAGAGACGTTCATATTTTCCAGTGTTCTCAGGAAGGCCAAGTGGGGTTCCTGGGTTTGGGAGGGTGGTCTGTAGCAGGCTATAAACTGGAAGGCAGTTTTATCCACTGTTAGTTGCACATGGATAGTCTCTGATGCTTTGTGCTGTGCCACCAACCTGGAGGTGTGGGTATCTTTGACGAATATTGATACTCCCCCTCCTTTTGTGATTTGGTCCAAGTTTTGGGGCCAAAAAGCATGGTATGAGGTATAACCTGGTAGTGTTGGGGTACACTCGGGAGCCTTGAATCAGGTTTCTATTACTGCACAGATATCGATGTTCTCCATGCTAAGGAGAGTTTCGAGTGCGTGCATCTTGAGGTTTAGACTTCTGGTGTTGAGTAGCATTACTCTTAGTTTCTTATCCCTTCTGATACCTATGGAGGTGGGTTTGTCTTTTGAACCTTGCCTAAAAAAGGCACTATGGGGGTGGCAAGAGCCTTTGCCAATATCCCAAAAGCCCACGGGTGACAGGTGCAAGCCGTCCCTAGCAAAACATCGTGGCTTGTTGAGCATGTCATCCCAGGCTGACAGGCATTGGATCCCCTTTGAATGACACCAGTACTTAAGCCAATTGTTGAAATTGATCATCTTGTCTTCATATTGTGGCTTCATTCTTGGTGAGGGTAAGATGCTACTCAAGGTCAGGGTCATACCGGCCTGGGCTACATGCTCAGAGAGCTCCTCTATGTCTCTTTTCATGTAGTCCAGGGAGGTACATCTCAGGTTATTCACACCAGCATGGACAATGACTGAGTCATATTTGTACTTGCCTTGGAGTGACCTGAGTGCTTGTGTTATGTGGCGGATCCTAGCGCCCGATAGGCAGCTCACCATGATCTTCTCCTTGTTCAGCCTGGTGAGTGGGACGTCAGTGTGCCTGACGATAGAGTCACCTATTACAAGTGTATCAGGTGTTTTGTTTAGCCTTAAGGGCTGTGACTGTTTGGCACACTGGCTTTGTGAGCTATGTATTGCACATGTTTTGTTTTGGGGTGGACAATAAACACATGGACGAGGGGAAGACAGTGCACACTGCCTACCATCACCTAGCCAAAGCCTCTGACAATAATCCCCAGTTACCCATAATACATAAGCCTACACAGCTCGACATCAACCAGTATGTTACCAGATGGATAGCTAACTGTCTCAATGATAGTACACACTCAGTCAAAGTAGTGGTAGCCACCTCTAGTATTAGACCCTTAAAGAGTGATCTACTCCAAGGATCTGTCTGGGGGCCTCTACTGTTTGGGATATACTGTTCTGAGGTGCAAGACAAAACCAGTGGTCTGTGGCTGACTAGGTTTAAAGATAACTCAAAGCTGGCCACTGTCTTACATCCACCTAGTGATGTGAGCATCCTCCAAGATGCCCTTACCCAAATTAATGACTGGTGCCAGAAGCATTGCCTCAAACTGAATGTCAGGGGATGCATCGTTATCCCTGTTGTGGTAGATATTATCCACACTAATTGTGACAGTAATAACAATGTACTGAGCATGCAGTCAGGTGTGAGGCGACTTGTGCACCAAGGCTGATAGAAACCTGACAGTTTCCCACCATGTTGGCACCATTGTAAATGGCTGTCTACATGGCCCACTTCACAAATAAGGTATGTCATCCAGGAACCAGGAGGCCATAGCATCCCTGTACTCCTCCCTTATCAGACCCATTACCGAGTATGGTGGCTCATTTGGCATGTACCTTGCCAACCACATGCAGCAGTTGCAGAGACCACAGAGGTTCCTGACCAGGAATATCCAGGGTCTGCAGCACCTATCCTATACAGATAGGCTGAAAGTCCTGTCTCTGTACTCAGTCTCATACAGATTGATCATAGGTGATGTGTGTCTGGCTAACAAGGCCATTCCCAAACCACCCTTGATGGAGTTTCTGCATATCCGTAAGACAAATCCCACTCACGCAACCTACATGCAAGGCCCTCACCAGGTCTGTGACATGAATAGTACTTGTTGGTGGGATAGCTTTGTGTCTCAAACAATACACTGTCTGAAAAATACACTCCCTTTCCATGTATAGTAGAGTACCTTTCTAGCCTTCTTTAAGAAAAAGCTGGATGACTGCATGGGAAAAACAAAAGACACCCCTGGGATTCCACCTGTGTCCCAGCTGCACAGAGGAAACAGATGCTGACTTTGAAGGGACATGGGCAAAAATCTGGGCTGGGCTTATGAGGACATCTGGACCAATAGCCTAGTATCATCCTATGAACCTATGCACCTAGTACTTTACATGTTTCCTGTATGTATTGCAGACTGTCCTGCAATGTTGTCATAAATGAATCCCTGTGAGTCTGAACTGTGTAGTTACTAGATTGATAGAGTATTCCCTTGTTCCTTTATTAGTTATTATCACAAATTGTTACATCTTGTCATTGTGTCTGGTCTGTATAGCACTAAGTCAGTTCTTAGTGTACTTGCATAAGCACATGGTGACACAATATAGCTCACTTCAATAGCCTTGGTCTTGGTCACATTTATCATTTTGTTAATAGGCTCATGACACAGTAGGATTTGTCACCCTTTGCTGAGGGCCTTACAACAGCTGTTAAAGAGATGGATTGTGACAGTCAGAACTTAAAGTCTGGGCTGAAGGGCCCATAGGTAGCAAAGTTGTGCCAGACCTTAACAGAAGTGTGCGTGTTTGTGTTTTTGTGTGTGTGTTTGTGTGTGTGTGTGTGTGTGTGTGTGTGTGTGTGTGTGTGTGTGTGTGTGTGTGTGTGTGTGTGTGTGTTTGTGCTTCAAAACTAAATAGCAAAGTGTGTGTGTCACATACTTGGCCAGGGACCCAAAGTACTGGTTGGACAGAGAGGCTGATAGATGTTTTGGATTGACCACTCTGCTGAGATGTTAACCTCATAGGTGTGCCAATGTGGAGTGTTATTGGGGATGTGGAGTGAGATGGAGAAATGATACTCACTGATCGTGGCCTCTGTGTGCTCTGAAGGGTAATTGAACTTTAATGTGCATGCACTTGAAATCCTGCCATTATGTATATCCCTCACTGGTGGTAGTGGCAAGTATTTAGGCTTCCTGATTATTGGACCAGTGCAGGAGCATCACGCTGACAGTACGTACTTGTGGATACAGATGGCATATCACATCATGTACTGCCATTGAGCCGCTGTCAGTCTGACAATGTCATACAGTGTTATTTCAGAGATTGTACAGGTCTTCTTGACCATTCCTGACATACCCTGACTAGGTGAGTGTGTACTCCACACTTGTATCTGATTGCCTCACACCTATGGCTAGCATACCTGGTGACCCCTGCAGCAGGACAGCTAGTTATAGGTAGTAGTAGTGGGTGGATGCTGGCACTGAGTCAGCAGCAGTGTGTACATGATGAGCCTACAATGTAAGGGAATGGATACAGTACCAGATATCCAGGTACCATCACTGTGCTCCCAGGTGTCTGGCATGCCACAGACATATCCCCCAAACTATGTAGAAAACATCATGTATTGTTCAAATGGTGCACAGAAATACACATTTGTCTGGCAGGAGGTGTGTACATCTTTCAGGCACATGTACGCATTCCACAAACTTTTTGGTGCTAAAGATGTCAGACACCTATGAAGTGGTCACCCTACAACACATAGAGACTGATCTCAGTTATTGTGTAGCTCAGATGTTCCTGGAATATCCATATGCACCTGTAGGAGCACTCAGCTATTTGTGGGATGTAGGCTTGAAGACATGGCACTGTAATGCAGCCCATAGGGGACACCCATCAGTCGATGGCACTGATGTCTGTGGTCACATAACAACACAGTCTGTCACTGCAGAAAGGCCACTTATGGTATTCCACATACCATACCAGGTTACTAGGCTGTGGGCCCTGAGCGGCCATCTCCCTAGACCACATGTTAGCCTATGTGTATGCAAGGCAGCAGCTGATGTCCCCATCCAACAAGGACACAGGTGGTATCGCAAGGGTGTATGTGCCATTAACCATCCAGTTGACCATGTTACGCCTGCAAAGGTGTTGGTAGCTACTCTGCCTGATGTGGACCGGGTGCCCATTCCCTCGCAGGGTGATTGTGTGTGACACACATCCAAGCTGTCAACAAGACCAGTCCAGGTCACTCACCAGGTGAGGTTGTTTGTCTGGTGTGTGTGTGTGTGTGTGTGTGTGTGTGTGTGTGTGTGTGTGTGTGTGTGTGTGTGTGTTTGTGTGTGTGTTAACAGAGTGGAGCATGACCTGCACTCGTGCAGCAGTCCTAGCAATGTGGAGTGTGTGTTTGCCTGGCATGCCAGAGTGAGGTAACTCTTGAGGGGTATGTATAACCAAGTAGAGGGTTGGTCTCATAGCCTATAGGTGTACGGTAGATGTCTGATGGGCTGGTATCTCCTGGTAGGGAACTTCTGTGATATCCACAGGTGGTGCATGTGCCATCGGATGTGAATGATGAATGGAGGATTATGCACATTAATGGTCCTCATTGGGGGAACATGAAACATCAGGATCAGGAGTGCAATGCATGCTGTAATGCCAGTATGGTGAAATGACCCACACACATACTGTGCTGATAGATGGTAGGGGTATGATGTGGATGTTAACTGTGGATAGTGCTAGCAAACATGGATGTGCAGAATCTGTACATAATGGTGCCCAATGTATGAGGTCATGTGATGTGTTTCTCTGTTCCTGTCTTTCAGGCGGAATGTCTTGACAGTGACAACCAGCCTTTTCTGACACTGAGACTGCAGCAATACTCGACACCGTAAGACTGCATCACACAGTCCTGTTTGGTAGGAGCAGACAGCAGCTGCAAGAATGGACCAGCCTGTGGACTGAACTAATGGCAACTGTTAACAATCTGGGTCAGCATGGGCGAACCTATGAACAGATCAGGCACAGCCCCGCTGACCTTATCCACCATGCCTGGCAAAGGTCTGCAGCTGTGGCCAGGGACCATAGCACAGCCCTGCTGACCGTATCCGCCATGCCTGGCAAAGGGCTGCAGCTGTGACCAGGGACCATAGCACATCCCCGCTGACCGTATCCACCATGCCTGGCAAAGGGCTGCAGCTGTGGCCAGGGACCATAGCACAGCCCCGCTGACCGTATCCACCATGCCTGGCAAAGGGCTGCAGCTGTGGCCAGGGACCATAGCACAGCCCCGCTGACAGTATCCACCATGCCTGGCAAAGGGCTGCAGCTGTGACCAGGGACCATAGCACATCCCCGCTGACCATATCCACCATGCCTGGCAAAGGGCTGCAGCTGTGGCCAGGGACCATAGCACAGCCCTGCTGACCATATCCACCTTGCTCGGCAAAGGGCTGCAGCTGTGGCCAGGGCCATAACACAGCCCCGCTGACCATATCCACCATGCCTGGCAAAGGGCTGCAGCTGTGGCCAGGGACCGTACAGCCTCAGGTGGGGGTCCTGCTACACAGGCCCCACTGACACCAACAGAGGAGTTCTTTGCCAACCTTGGGGCAGCCACCATACCCCAAGAAACCATACACACCTATATCATGGAGGTGGGTGGCACCCAGACAACAGGCGAGGAGCATCCAGGTAAGGTCCCAGTGGACAGCACTATAATACTGTATAATTCATACTGGCATCTTTGGAGTATCAAGATACATATGTCAGATCAAGCTGCATTTGTAGGTGGGGTTTTGTAATGCACACAAGTGCATATCTATGGTGAATGACAGCAAATTGTGTAGTATGAGAGCTTGCATTGTACATGTTCATAAATGCATCATTTATCCTGTACCAATGCCACATGAGAGTGTGTTGCCAATACCTCTCCCCCACAACTACATAGGTCCCTTTGGTCTGGCTGGGGAACAGCAGCCTGAAGCTGGTGAGTATGGAAATGTGTTGTTGTGGCTCGCCAATACCATAGGCATGTTAAGGGTGTGAATTTTTCCATGTACACAACTGTTACTCTTAGCCATATTGCAATATGTGCATGTTCACTTGTGGTGAGGTTAACTGCAGTGCATCACAGTGGTCATCACAAGAGCCTATTCACAGGAGCTGTATCATTTCTACAGGTATTGCCACTGTGTTATACAGGGGTTCATCAATATTGTGTACACGAGTGCAGTGTGTGTGTTAGGTGAAGGTTCATCACCTACTATTACTCCTCACGTATCTTAGAGGTGTATATTAGTAGCAAAATTAAGTGGATATAGCTGCACTGCATGCTCTTGAGGGCCCGTCCAGAGTGTGTCTGTTGTGCATGTCATCAATCAGAAATTGTGTGGTCTGTATAATGCCTTTGTGTCAACTCACTTGTATGTGTCTGTGTGCATGCGTGCATATGTGTGTGTGTGTGTGTGTGTGTGTGTATGTATGCATGTGTGCATGTGTGCGTGTGTGTGTGTGTGTGTGTGTGTGTGTGTGTGTGTGTGCGCGCATGCACGCTCACATGTGTGTGTGTGTGTGTGTGTGTGTGTGTGTGTGTGTGTGTGTGTGTGTGTGTGTGTGTGTGTGTGTGTGTATCAGCAAACATTATAGTGCAGGTATTAATTTACATATATTGCCTTCCCCTCACAGGTGAATATGGGGGTTGGTATCTCTCCCCCTTGCAGACTCTGATGATGATGGTGGTCATAGTGAGGCACAGGTGGAGTTGTCAGTGGCTGAGTCTGTGCCATTGGTTGGTATCCCACTTTCCCCCACAATTTCTCCGCACACAGTCAGTGTATGCACACATACCCAGTCCCTGGCAGCCACAGGTGGTGGCATGGAACAGGCTAGTGTGTTCACTATGGCCAGTGTGAGTGTAGACACTTGCCATAGCCAGAGAGCAGGTGAGCTCCCACACAGGCAAATGGACAGGGGTGCTCAAAGGAGGACTGTTGCTCATCAAGTCCCTGTCACAAGTGTCACAGCAGGTGTCACCAGACGCATGTATTGGTCCATCATGGAGGTACAGGCATGTTCTGAACGCAACATCAGGTAGATGCTCAGGGTCATGAATGGCACTCTCTGCCATGCACGATGACCTCCACAGCCTTGGTGATGCCATACATTATTATGCTGATGTCATAGATAGATGGTGGGGTGAGACATTGTCATTGCTTGACCGGGCAAGTGGCGAGAATAGGGCATTGGTCACCTGGACATAGGTCAGCAACAAGATCAGCTGAGAGTCCACGTGATCATGAACATACACACTCCTGTAGTGGCAGTGCCACTAGCACTACTGAAGGGAGGGTGCTATCCACACCACAATGAAGCAGACCATGGGCACGTGGTCCTGGCCGGTCCTGTCAGGGACAAGGATCCAGCAGACAGCAGTCATCATCGGGGAGTAGTACTGTACCTGGCCTTCGGCCTGGCGGTGCCAGTAAGACTCCTGGCAGAACCAGTTCCTGCATCTGTGGCTGGAGACAGTGAACTGTACATCCTGCCATGTATGGTCCATGGCTGTCCAACATACCTCTGTGTAGGGCAACCACATGGCTTGACTGTGTGCATACAAACACTCACACATCTCTATCACAGGCAGGTCACCACCAGACACACACAGCTCCTCTGCATGGCCCAGTTGAACAATACACCACCAGGTACACACACACACACACACACACACACACACACACACACACACACACACACACACACACACACACACACCATGTCAACTGTATGGCCCAGCCTAGGCCTCTGGCAAACCCAGACCACACCCTGTGCATGTCATGATACATGTGCCACATCTCTGTTATCCATACGATTAATGCAGGGACATGCTAATATGGGTCTGATGCACAGGGTGAATGTAGTGCAATGTAGTAATGTAATGTGTAAGGTGCTGTCTGCTGGCAATTGTTATGGGTACACATTGAAGTGTATGTACCTTGTTAGCATGATACATTATTGCTCTTAGTACTGCTGACTGACTGCAGTCTCACATACTGTATTCTGTTTGTGTTCCAGGTGTCTGTGCGTTTGCAGGCTGTGGGCCTGCTGACATTACCAATGATGTGTCTGGCAGAGTGGAAACACAGCAACCTTTTAATAGCCAAGGTACAGCTGTATATGTACATGTCTACCAGGTGTTTATGCATGCAACAGTGTGCAAGGGACACTGGGGGCAGACAGTGTGAGCTTGCATACATACCCCTTGATGCAGCCAGCTAGCCTTCATGCATGTCATCTGGGTGTTCTGTAGTACCACAGGCTCATACGTACAGAGGAGGTTACTTGAGTACTGGCACTAGGTCTGTCACAAGCATAGCCATTACTTTAACCCCAACAGATTTATTTATTATTTATTTATTTATTTTACATTTGTTAACCGGGATGGTCCGACTGGATACATGTCCTTTTTCAGCGGAGGCCCGGGGAGAAAAGCTCCAACAGAGTTAAATTGATAATTAGGTACAGTAAATGAGCTGAAAGAACTTAACAAAAACATAGGCTATTTACATACAAGTACAAGACTGCCATTACTATTTCTGAGATTACTACAAATGTAACATTAATAACATATTAGCAAGGACGGTATCTCCTTCTTTATCTGTCTTATGGGCACCAGGTAGTCACAGGACCTTCACATGTCTATGTATTGCACACACATTGGCAACATACAATGTGTGTGTGACATTATCAGATGTGGAGTGTGGGATACAACTTGAAGTAATGTGACAGTTGGCAGGATATAGCATGCCCATGGCAAGTGCAACACACAGGATGTCCTCTGGTTTGCTAGTATGAAACCTTCTTTGTGTGACATTACCTTAGCTTACAGTATTTCTCATAACATTAAGGTGCTTCTGATGTGCAATAACTGCTCTATGCAATCAATACAGAACTGTATGATATGTTTCTTGTCCTACAGTATTGGAGCCTCTTTTCACCTTTTAATTGTTGTCACTGGTCCCCTTCAGTCGATCAAACTTTTAAAAGTTTGAAGCTCATATGGCCGAGACCGTAAGATCGAACTTTTAAAAGTTCGAATGGACTGAATGGAGATCCACATACAATGCGTAATGGGAAAATTTCCCTTTTCCGCAATGTAGTGTAATCTCAGAGTTGGTATATTTAAGTAGGAGGGTGTGGGGGGTGCAAGGGGGCTTGCCCCCCTGCTATGTAGGTTTAGTTTTTTTTTTTCTTTTTTTTTTTAATTTAGTTAAGTAGTTCAAACTTTTAAATGTTTGAAGTTATGGTCTTGGCCATATTGTCTTCTGACATTTAAAAGTTTGATCTACTGAAGTAGATCCATTGTCACAGGTTACACCTTGCCAAACATGCACTGCAGCATACAGGGTGGTACAGGCATACCTCTCAACTGTACAGATTTCCACAGAATGTCCAGATTCTTGCTTCATATTTTTGATCCATTTTCTCACAAACCTGTGTTTTTCTGGCAAATCATTGCCAAATCATTGTGGGTTGATGTCAACAAATAATGGCAGTCATTGAGTTGCAAACTTCATGCCTTTCAGACTATCTATGTTAATGCAAAACCCATTATTCTATCACCTGTACAAGTTTGTAGGAGCAATATTTGATGTGTCCCTATTTTGTGGCCTTTGTCACCCTATGATTTATGGCTTTGTAAACATTTCTTGATCTAAGAGCTTGGGAGGTATGGGTACAGATGGTGGCTATACCTCGGACCTTTGCATATGTCTGCAGATTGTCCTGATGTCTGACACATAATTTCTTTCCATCTTTCATAAACTTGTGGCTTTCTGGCCAATGTTTTGGAAGATCATGACAGACTGACATTGCAGATTAATGACGAATATTGTCATGTAACAACACATACCCTTTGGGAGGTGCATTCAAATGCATAACCTGTTCTACTATCTATTTCTCATGTGTGTCACAGCAATTTGTGAAGGGTGTGCTCAATGTTTGCTGTTTTCCCCAGCTTCCCATATGGCTTTAACAAGATGTCTTTCTGTGAGTGGTTGAGAGGTATGCTGGTACATATATACATACAGATGCACGCACACACACACACACACACACACACACACACACACACACACACACACACACACACACACACACACACACACACACACACACACACACACACACACACGTGCACACATACATGCACACACGCGCACACATTCATGACCTGCCCCTGCTTACAGCCGAACCTCTACATGCCCAGTTTTACAAACAATACTGCTAGATGCATAACAGAAACACCACAGAGATAATGTAGTGTTGCAGGGTCTGCCACTACTATTCAAGTGGGTGACAATTGCAGGGGCTGTTAGGATTGCCAATGGTGGATTCAGAGGCCCTTAACATGGTAGAGCCACATGAAACACACACACACTGCTCCATGGGGACATGCATTGAAACACACATGCACACAGAGTTGTCACTTCTCATATTAGATGACCCACCTATCTATTTATGTACAATACACAGTGGTATGATGATTGCATGCACCACAATGCCTTTGTGTTAGAAACTGTGTAACTGTGCTTTTAAGGTGGATGACATATGTAGGAGCAGCAACTAGGTTGGCAATGGGGGAGTTAACAGGGTGGAAGAGGCATACAAAATGGTATAAACATCACATACAGACAGTAAAGACAGCCATAGGGGATATGCATACAGAAACAGACAGAGTTGCCAATAGATTACTAAACCTATGTATCCAGTTGTATGTACTATAGTGATATACACACATTACATGCACCACAGAGATTATATGCTGTGGACATAACTTACTACCTCTTACAACAAGTAATCTTTGGAATGCCTTCATGGATGGTGGGATAAAACACAAAAAATAGGAACTGGTCTCATATATTGCTCTTACATACCTGGACAGGTGATAGAGTAACAGACTTTGTATCAGCATGATGTTTCAGGCCGGTACATAGTCTGATGCTGACATGTCTGTCACTATGGGAAATGTGACATATTTTGCAAGGATTACCCATAAATGTCCATGGTTAGGGGACACAGACCGCATATAGGTTGCAAATATCTGGATATGCCATATACATCTGTACAGATGACTGGTGTGGCCTGTATAGTTTAACATGGTGCATGTAAGGCAGATGCCATTAGCTGCTGCCTTAAAGTAATGAAATGTGGAGGGAGTCAACAGGCATTAAAATGGTATAACCAACACACACAACAACCACAGGGGATATGCTTCACACACAGTACTATAGTTGCCAGTATTGAGATTAGAACCTCTACCTAATTATTTGTAGTATAATATTACACAGTGATTACATGTGCTACAGAGCTTACAGGGCTGAAGAGTATATACAGGTACTTCTAAGGTGAATGACCTCAGCGGGCCTTGTAAAGCAGGGTGATGGGAAGTGTACTGGGTAGAACAAATCTCAAAATGGTATAACACACACCCCCAGAGAATATGGTTCACACACACAAAGTACTACAGTTGGCAGTATTGGGTTTAGAACCCCTACCTATCTAGTTATTTGTACTACAGTGATAAGCAGTTATTGCACATGCCATGAAGCATATAGGGTTGAAGAGTTTCCCAAGGTACTTCTAAAGTGAATAACATCAACAGGCCTTGTAAAGTATGGCAATGGGAAGTGTCCTGGGTGGAAAGGGCCTCAAAATGCTTTAACCTACAAACATACACACACAAACATTTGCCAGAAATGAAATTAGAACCCCTGTCTATCTAGTTATTTGTACTATACTGTTATGTAGTTATTGCACATGTCATGGACTTTATAAGGCTAAGGGCTGTCCAAAGGAACTTCTAGGGTGAATGAAATCAGCAGCCCTTGTAAAGTATGGCAATGGGAAATGTACTAGGTGGGAAAGGCCTCAAAATACTTTAACCTACAAACACACACACACACACACACACACACACACACACACACACACACACACACACACACACACACACACATTTGCCATAACTGAGATTAGAACCCCTGTCTATCTAGTTATTTGTACTACACTATGTAGTTATTCCATGTGCCTCAGAGCTTAAAGGACTGAGAGCTGTCCAAAGGTACTTCTAGGGTGAATAACATTACCAGCCCTTGTAAAGTATGGCAATGTAAAGTGTACTGGGTGAGAAAGGCCTCAAAATACTTTAACCTACAAACATGCACACATTTGCCAGAACTGAGACTAAAACCCCTACTTATCTAGTTATTTGTACTATACTGTTATGTAGTTATTGCACATGCCATGGAGCTTATAGGGCTGATGATTGCCCAAAGGTACTTCTAAGGTGAACTGACATCAGCAAGACTGCTAAAGTAGAGCAATGGGAAGTGTACTGGGTGGGAATGGCCTAAAAACTTTTAATCTACAAATGTACAGACTTGCCAGAATAGAGATTAGAATTCCTACCTATCTAGTTATTGATACTATAGTTTTACAGTTATCAAATGAGCCACAGAGCTTATAGGGCTGACAAGTGTCCAAAGGTACTTCTAAGGTGAACAACATGAGCAGATATTGTAAAGTAGGGCAATGGGAAGTGTACTGAGCAGGAAAGGCCTCATAATGCTTTAACCTGCAAACACACACACACACACACACACACACACACACACACACACACACACACACACACACACACATACACACACACACAAGGGTGATGTGATATTACAACCCCTACCTCAGTACTATTACACAATGGAGTTCACCTTCATGCTGACACATGCGATTGTTTACAGCTGGTATACAACTGTCCGCAGCAGGACATCACTCTATGCCTTTCAGTGTATCCCTGTCTATGACTCACTCTCTGTGTGTGTCTCCCTGTGTGTCTCTCTCTATCACTGTCTGTCTCTCTCTTCCCCATGTCTATGTGTGTGTATGCTTGAAATATGGTTATATTTTGCCCATATATATGTCTGTGTATCACACTCAACAGATGCACGTATATCACATATGGGCCACCTACAGCTAGCTGAGGGTAATCCTGTCAGATGGGTGTGGGTAGAGTCAGTTAAGGTGTACATAGCTGTCTGTATGCAAAGACTTCTATGCACAATACAGTTATATAGTCTGATGTGGGTTTAGACATGGGATGTAATTCTCTAAGTGTAGGAGCATGCCCAGTATGACCTTCTATAGTAAGAGTGGAACTCCATTCCAGAGATAGTTGTACTCTGGTCCAGGGTTTTGTGTGCTACAGACATACCTCCCAACCTGTTAGTGCAAGGAATCTGGAGATAGCCTGCAAAAATGGGGGGACAATGAGCCAAACATAGGGAGATACTGTAAATATTGCTCTTATTCATGTGGAAAGTTGCTTGTGTAACAGGGTTTGTTTTAGCAGACATTTTCTGACATATATGACATCTGACACCAAAATGTATTGTGTCATTACTTACTGACAGAAACCCTCAGATCATCACAGTGATTTACCTGAGAAATACAAGATGTATGATGCACAGACCGAAATTATGAGCCAAACTATAGACGTTCTTGCCCAATCCAGCCAGTTGAGGTGTGGCTACATCCGATTGGCTGATGATCTGATGAAGCTGTGTAAATAGTCCAGCACTTCAGTGATATACTGGCTGGGGATCACCTGCTTGTGTGTTATTCTTCTTAACTGAAAAGTTATATCCTGGTGTGACTCATACCTCTCAACTGTACAGTTTTTTGCAGAGTGTCCAAATGTTTATCTCATAATTTTGATCCACTTTTCATAAAACTGATTTTATGGCAAGTTAGTGGCAAATAATTAAAAAATAATGACAGAACATTTGAGTTTCAGACTTCATAACCTTCAGAAAATTCATGCTAATGCAAAACCTGTTATTCCATCAACTTTTTAAGTTTGTGAGAGCAATATTTAAATATTGTCCCTATTTTTGGGCCTTTCTCCCACTTTTATTTATGACCTTGTCCAGATTTCTTGCTCTAAGAGGTTGAGAGGTATGGGTGTGGGTGCAGAGTGTATTCTGCTGAGCAGAAATGTCCATTATATGTGTGGCATATTCCACATAGCATTGTGATTTCCAGGTATGTCACTGGCAGAGCAGTATAGAGTAATGTGGTGAACCAGTGACAGACATTTGTTTATAGGTTGATAGGATGATATGAGGTTACTAGGCTATTGGCCCTGAAACCCTTATAACCCCGCAGACAATAATGTAGCCCATGTTAAGACATGTCAGCACCCAGAGCCCTTGTACAGCAAGCACACAGGTGGAATCACAGGACTGTATTTTCTGTTCCCCATGCATTTATACAGGCAGCACTTCACACGGGGTATTGAGGCACTCGGCTTGATGTGGACAGGGAGTGTATTCCACAGATGAGGGAGTCTGTGGGACATACATGTGTCACACCAACAAGCCCTATTGATACCACAGACCAGATTGATGCTGCACCTACAAGTTGATTGAGTGGGCCCTGACTTCCAATTTGCAACAGTCCAATCTAGGCAGGGTCTGGACTGATTTGTATGCCAGACAGAGGTGACCTCTGAGGAGTCTGTATGGAACTGAGTAGAAGAACAGTGCTGTTAGCCTATTTGTGTAGTGTAGGTGTTTGGGGTCCTGGATTCTCCCGGTGAGGAACCTCTGTGGTCTCTCCAGTTGCTGCATGTGCTTTGTGAGGAACATGCTGAAGGGGGTGTTGTACAAAATAATTGGACTTATAAGGTCAGAATACATGGATCTTATGACCTCTTTGTTCCTGGATGAGATGCCCTTACTTTTGTGCTGGCCCATCTATGAAGCTTTCTGTACAACAGAAGCAACATGGTGCTCAGACTTCAGGTTGCTATCAACCTGGGTAGCCAAATGCCTCACTACTGATTGTGTATGTAGGACATTGCTATTAATGTGATAATATGTGGGGACGTCAGTCTCCCTGAAGGGGATGATGATACATCTGCAGGCATTCAGCTTGAGGCCATGTTTCTGGCAGCAGTCATTTGTTTTGGTGAGACCCTTTTGTAGGACATCCACTTCACTTTGGGTATTGATGACTGTTCCCAGCTTGCAGTCATCTGCAAACTTGGTCAGCCATAGGCCAGTGTTTTTGGCCTGCACCTCAGGGAAGTATATCCCATATATCAGAGGCCCCAGACCAATCCCTGGAGTATGCCACTCATTACGGGTGTACTGCTTGACTTGGCTACCCCTATTACGATTATGGGGGTTCTATCACTGAGCCAGTTTGCTTCCCATCAGGTAACATATGGATTCCTGCCTAGTTGATAGAGTTCATGTACTATGGCCAAGTGGGGAATAGTGTGTAAGGCTTTGGCCAAGTCAATGTGGCCAGAGTGCACCATCTTTCCATCATCCATGCCTTTGTTGGCTGTCTCAGGAAAGTCATCCAGAGTTCACTGACATTATTCCCCTTGAGAAAGGCAGACTGTGTGGGGTCAGGTATTTGGAGTTTGCCAATTTCCATGCTAATAAGGTCCATGATAATCCATGATGATCCATAATGATAATACTTCAGATGGTTTGTGTTGCTATGTTATTACAAGGCTACATATTGGCTCTAGCTGTCAACCTGTCACAGACTGACATCTGGACAGGCCCATATATGACAGTTAGACACAGGCCCACACATAGGGACAGGGTGTTAATAATGCTCTGACAAACATAGACAGCTGGGAGACTGGTTTGGTATAAGCCTGCTTTTTCTTATGGGTATGACGTCTGCTTCTCCACTGTCTGCCATTAATGTTTTAACATGAACTTTTCTTGTTTGGCACATAGTTTGGCAGGCAAATGCAATGTTAGGACAAGCAGAAGATATATATGAGGTATACTTGTGATCCTTCTGTGACATCCTGTCATTCCAGGGGTATGGATAGTAGCCAGTGACTTGTCAGTGCTGACATAGTAAGGTGGCAGCCATTTAACACCTGGCAGTATACTGACTTTCAGCTACCTGCTGTCCTACTAGGCACTGTGTAAGTTACTCTGAGCTGTGTACTGTCCATATGTGTGTCCATCTGTCCCTGACTTGTCCAGCTTTACTGCAGTGACAGATACTGATTTCTGGACAGTGTGTACAACTCCTACCATAGGTGTAGCTGCATGCAAAATAGTTGGCACAGAAAGTCTTGGAACATGGACCCTTGCCAACCACAGTACTGTACCTAGGCCACTAAGCCACAACAGCCAAGAATAAGTGCTGCCTACTTCCTGACAATATTAACCATGCATATACATAGCTCATTGACCCCTGAATATTGTGGACATGCAACAGGTTATCAAGTTGATTGGGACAGCAAAAGGAATGTGTACTGTGCTGCTATTATCCTACAAACATACATGTTACTGCATTTCTATGGGAGCATGGGTGTGTTGCGGCGGCATACCTGTCAACTGTACACATTTGCAAAGACTGTGCAGATGTTGGCTTTACTTTTTGATTCCATTTAGCATAGTGTTTTGCCTGTCTTGGAGAATACCGGCATATCACTAAAGACTGAAGGTTAGAATGTAATGGCAGACATTTGAGTTTCAGACTTCCTACCCTTCAGAGACTTCATGAAACTGCAAGATCTGTTGTGACATCACTGTATAAGTCAGTAAGAGGAATATGCTGTGACATCACTGTGTAAGTCTGTAAGAGGAATATGCTGTGACATCACTGTGTAAGTCTGTAAGAGGAATATGCTGTGACATCACTGTGTAAGTCTGTAAGAGCAATATTTCATTATTGTCCCTACTTGTGGGCCTTTGCCAGATATTTCTTTATGGTTTTCTACAACTGACTTGCTGGGAGAGGCTAAGGGGTGAGCATGGGACCCCAACATTGACATCCATGCATGTGACCTATGACCCCCCAGTTTATTAGTCCCCCACATACACTGCAATGAGTTTTGTCACCTAGGGGACTACTGCATACTCTGGGGAAGCCAGTATTGGGCAGACATTTCCTGCTGTCCTACATAACTGTCAGTTGTCTGCTGCTATCCTGGTAGGCCATCCCATTCCCTTGCATACATGCAGCGATACCATAGATATGCTACCAAAACGTACTACTGCATTCATCTATTGTTAAGAAGAGTGACTTACCTTGTGCCTACGGCAGTTGTGAGGATGGTGCTTGAGGGCTGACTCTGTTGGATGCATGCAGTACACAGCCTATACATGGTAAAGTACAGGTAGTGTGATGTGTGCGGCATACATTTTACTGTGTGTGTGAGTCAGAGAGAGGTGTCAGTCCCCATATCCCTAGGGTGTCAGTGTATGTGCTATGCGTTGCCTCTTTGCCAAGGCCAGGGCATACTGGGCATGCCTACATCTTCCTACAGCAGTAAGCTCAGGGGGTTCCTCCTCTGAGTCTCCTTGTGCCTGTGAAGACCTAGGCAGTGGTTGGGGCTGTGTGCCCCTTCCCTGTGATGTTCCTGCCGCAGTTGTTTCCACAGGATCATATTGTGTAGCATGGCACATACTATAAACATGTGTGCACATGTGGCTGGAGCGTACTGCAAGGCTCCACCAGATATGTGAAGGCAGCAGAACAGTGACTTGAGCATCCCAAACACATGCTCTATAATGTTCCTAGATTGTGCGGGTGCCTCATTAGGGTGTTCTTCTATGTGTGTGTGTGTGTATGTGTGTGTGTGTGTGTGTGTGTGTGTGTGTGTGTGTGTGTGTGTGTGTGTGTGTGTGTGTGTGTGTGTACATTTCTAATGGGTGTCATTATCCATGGTTCCAGTGCATAACCAGCATCCCTCATGAGATGGCCATATGGGATGTCCCCTGTCAGCAAAAGTCTGGTAAAGCTGTGAGGCATGCCAGATGTGGGAGTCGTGATAGCTGCCAGGGCTGCCAGCACACATATTGATGATAATGCCATGGGCATTGCACACAACCTGGCAGTTGATGGTGTGATAGCCCTTGCCGTTGATGTATATTCTACCCTCTTCACCAGGTGGTGCTTTGATGTGGACGTGAGTGCAGTCTATGGCACCCAGTACCTCTGGGTAGTTTGATACATAGTAGAAGAGATGCATATTGCTTGTCTTCTCCTCAGGGGTTCTGGGGAAATAAATGTGCTCACCAGGATGTGGTAGCAAGGCACCCAGGAACTGGTGGAGTACCCTGGATGCAGATGCCTGTGAGACCCCTATGATGTCCCCAGTAGGTCTTTGGAAAGCACCTGTAGCTAGTATTCTTAAAGCTAAACATACCTTTGTTTCAACTGGGATGGGTTCCCCTCTGTTGGCTCTGGTCTGAGGTGAGATCAGCAGAGCTCGGTGAGTTGTTAAAGTATGTCCCTGTTCATTCTGTAGTGCTCTAGTATCTCCAGATCATGTAGTCCGTGGAAGGTTACACTGAGTCTGAACACACTTCCCCTCCTCGGTCTGGGCTGATTGTCAGCATCATCCTCATCACCACCCTCAGTCTGTAGCATGTACAGATGTAGCAAAGCAGCAGCAGCCCCTAACATTTTGTCTGTTCAAATTTCCAAGTGTGTACTCCAATGGTGCAGAGTTTATGGAAAAAACAGACTGAAAGCTGTTTGCATACTTTATACTGGTGTGCTGCAGATGCTGCCGGTGTAATTGGCTAACTATGATACATAGTTTATACTGTTGTGCTGCAGATGCTGCCTGTGTGATTGTCTGACTATGATACATAGTTTATAGTGGTGTGCTGCAGATGCCTGTGTGATTGGCTGACTATGATACATAGTTTATAGTGGTGTGCTGCAGATGCCTGTGTGATTGGCTGACTATGATACATAGTTTATAGTGGTGTGCTGCAGATGCTGCCTGTGTGATTGGCTGACTATGATACATAGTTTATAGTGGTGTGCTGCAGATGCTGCCTGTGTGATTGGCTGACTATGATACATAGTTTATAGTGGTGTGCTGCAGATGCTGCCTGTGTGATTGGCTGACTATGATACATAGTTTATAGTGTTGTGCTGCAGATGCCTGTGTGATTGGCTGACTATGATACATAGTTTATAGTGGTGTGCTGCAGATGCTGCCTGTGTGATTGGCTGACTATGATACATAGTTTATAGTGGTGTGCTGCAGATGCCTGTGTGATTGGCTGACTATGATACATAGTTTATAGTGGTGTGCTGCAGATGCTGCCTGTGTGATTGGCTGACTATGATACATAGTTTATAGTGGTGTGCTGCAGATGCTGCCTGTGTGATTGGCTGACTATGATACATAGTTTATAGTGTTGTGCTGCAGATGCCTGTGTGATTGGCTGACTATGATACATAGTTTATAGTGGTGTGCTGCAGATGCCTGTGTGATTGGCTGACTATGATACATAGTTTATAGTGGTGTGCTGCAGATGCTGCCTGTGTGATTGGCTGACTATGATACATAGTTTATAGTGGTGTGCTGCAGATGCCTGTGTGATTGGCTGACTATGATACATAGTTTATAGTGGTGTGCTGCAGATGCTGCCTGTGTGATTGGCTGACTATGATACATAGTTTATAGTGGTGTGCTGCAGATGCTGCCTGTGTGATTGGCTGACTATGATACATAGTTTATAGTGGTGTGCTGCAGATGCTGCCTGTGTGATTGGCTGACTATGATACATAGTTTATAGTGGTGTGCTGCAGATGCTGCCTGTGTGATTGGCTGACTATGATACATAGTTTATAGTGGTGTGCTGCAGATGCTGCCTGTGTGATTGGCTGACTATGATACATAGTTTATAGTGGTGTGCTGCAGATGCTGCCTGTGTGATTGGCTGACTATGATACATAGTTTATAGTGGTGTGCTGCAGATGCTGCCTGTGTGATTGGCTGACTATGATACATAGTTTATAGTGGTGTGCTGCAGATGCTGCCTGTGTGATTGGCTGACTATGATACATAGTTTATAGTGGTGTGCTGCAGATGCTGCCTGTGTGATTGGCTGACTATGATACATAGTTTATAGTGGTGTGCTGCAGATGCTGCCTGTGTGATTGGCTGACTATGATACATAGTTTATAGTGGTGTGCTGCAGATGCTGCCTGTGTGATTGGCTGACTATGATACATAGTTTATAGTGGTGTGCTGCAGATGCTGCCTGTGTGATTGGCTGACTATGATACATAGTTTATAGTGGTGTGCTGCAGATGCTGCCTGTGTGATTGGCTGACTATGATACATAGTTTATAGTGGTGTGCTGCAGATGCTGCCTGTGTGATTGGCTGACTATGATACATAGTTTATAGTGGTGTGCTGCAGATGCTGCTTGTGTGATTGGCTGACTATGATACATAGTTTATAGTGGTGTGCTGCAGATGCTGCCTGTGTGATTGGCTGACTATGATACATAGTTTATAGTGGTGTGCTGCAGATGCTGCCTGTGTGATTGGCTGACTATGATACATAGTTTATAGTGGTGTGCTGCAGATGCTGCCTGTGTGATTGGCTGACTATGATACATAGTTTATAGTGGTGTGCTGCAGATGCTGCCTGTGTGATTGGCTGACTATGATACATAGTTTATAGTGGTGTGCTGCAGATGCCTGTGTGATTGGCTGACTATGATACATAGTTTATAGTGGTGTGCTGCAGATGCTGCCTGTGTGATTGGCTGACTATGATACATAGTTTATAGTGGTGTGCTGCAGATGCTGCCTGTGTGATTGGCTGACTATGATACATAGTTTATAGTGGTGTGCTGCAGATGCTGCCTGTGTGATTGGCTGACTATGATACATAGTTTATAGTGGTGTGCTGCAGATGCTGGCTGTGTGATTAGCTGATTATGATACATAGTTTATAGTGGTGTGCTGCAGATGCTGCCTGTGTGATTGGCTGACTATGTTACATAGTTTATAGTGGTGTGCTGCAGATGCTGCCTGTGTGATTGGCTGACTATGATACATAGTTTATAGTGGTGTGCTGCAGATGCTGCCTGTGTGATTGGCTGACTATGATACATAGTTTATAGTGGTGTGCTGCAGATGCTGCCTGTGTGATTGGCTGACTATGATACATAGTTTATAGTGGTGTGCTGCAGATGCTGCCTGTGTGATTGGCTGACTATGATACATAGTTTATAGTGGTGTGCTGCAGATGCTGCCTGTGTGATTGGCTGACTATGATACATAGTTTATAGTGGTGTGCTGCAGATGCTGCCTGTGTGATTGGCTGCATATGATATATGGTTTATAGTGGTGTGCTGCAGATGTTGCCTGCATGATTGGCTGACTATGATACACAGTTTATAGTTGTGTGCTGCAGATGCTGCCTGTGTGATTGGCTGACTATGATACATAGTTTATAGTGGTGTGCTGCAGATGCTGCCTGTGTGATTGGCTGACTATGATACATAGTTTATAGTGGTGTGCTGCAGATGCTGCCTGTGTGATTGGCTGACTATGATACATAGTTTATAGTGGTGTGCTGCAGATGCTGCCTGTGTGATTGGCTGACTATGATACATAGTTTATAGTGGTGTGCTGCAGATGCCTGTGTGATTGGCTGACTATGATACATAGTTTATAGTGGTGTGCTGCAGATGCTGCCTGTGTGATTGGCTGACTATGATACATAGTTTATAGTGGTGTGCTGCAGATGCTGCCTGTGTGATTGGCTGACTATGATACATAGTTTATAGTGGTGTTCTGCAGATGCTGCCTGTGTGATTGGCTGACTATGATACATAGTTTATAGTGGTGTGCTGCAGATGCTGCCTGTGTGATTGGCTGACTATGATACATAGTTTATAGTGGTGTGCTGCAGATGCTGCCTGTGTGATTGGCTGACTATGATACATAGTTTATAGAGGTGTGCTGCAGATGCTGCCAGTGTGATTGGCTGACTATGATACATAGTTTATAGTGGTGTGCTGCAGATGCTGCCTGTGTGATTGGCTGACTATGATACATAGTTTATAGTGGTGTGCTGCAGATGCTGCCTGTGTGATTGGCTGACTATGATACATAGTTTATAGTGGTGTGCTGCAGATGCTGCCTGTGTGATTGGCTGACTATGATACATAGTTTATAGTGGTGTGCTGCAGATGCTGCCTGTGTGATTGGCTGACTATGATACATAGTTTATAGTGGTGTGCTGCAGATGCTGCCTGTGTGATTGGCTGACTATGATACATAGTTTATAGTGGTGTGCTGCAGATGCTGCCTGTGTGATTGGCTGACTATGATACATAGTTTATAGTGGTGTGCTGCAGATGCTGCCTGTGTGATTGGCTGACTATGATACATAGTTTATAGTGGTGTGCTGCAGATGCTGCCTGTGTGATTGGCTGACTATGATACATAGTTTATAGTGGTGTGCTGCAGATGCTGCCTGTGTGATTGGCTGACTATGATACATAGTTTATAGTGGTGTGCTGCAGATGCCTGTGTGATTGGCTGACTATGATACATAGTTTATAGTTGTGTTCTACAGATACTGCCTGTGTGATTGGCTGACTATGATACATAGTTTATAGTGCTGTGCTGCAGATGCTGCCTGTGTGATTGGCTGACTATGATACATAGTTTATAGTGGTGTGCTGCAGATGCTGCCTGTGTGATTGGCTGACTATGATACATAGTTTATAGTGGTTTGCTGCAGATGCTGCCTGTTTGATTGGCTGACTATGATACCTAGTTTATAGTGGTGTGCTGCAGATGCTGCCTGTGTGATTGGCTGACTATGATACATAGTTTATAGTGGTGTGCTGCAGATGCTGCCTGTGTGATTGGCTGACTATGATACATAGTTTATAGTGGTGTGCTGCAGATGCTGCCTGTGTGATTGGCTGACTATGATACATAGTTTACAGTGCAGTGCTGCAGATGCTGCCTGTGTGATTGGCTGACTATGATACATAGTTTATAGTGGTGTGCTGCAGATGCTGCCTGTGTGATTGGCTGACTATGATACATAGTTTATAGTGGTGTGCTGCAGATGCTGCCTGTGTGATTGGCTGACTATGATACATAGTTTATAGTGGTGTGCTGCAGATGCTGCCTGTGTGATTGGCTGACTATGATACATAGTTTATAGTGGTGTGCTGCAGATGCTGCCTGTGTGATTGGCTGACTATGATACATAGTTTATAGTGGTGTGCTGCAGATGCTGCCTGTGTGATTGGCTGACTATGATACATAGTTTATAGTGGTGTGCTGCAGATGCTGCCTGTGTGAATGGCTGACTATGATACATAGTTTATAGTGGTGTGCTGCAGATGCTGCCTGTGTGATTGGCTGACTATGATACATAGTTTATAGTGGTGTGCTGCAGATGCTGCCTTTGTGATTCGCTGACTATGATACATAGTTTATAGTGGTGTGCTGCAGATACTGACTGTGTGATTGGCTGATTATGATACATAGTTTATAGTGGTGTGCTGCAGATGCTGCCTGTGTGATTGGCTGACTATGATACATAGTTTATAGTGGTGTGCTGCAGATGCTGCCTGTGTGATTGGCTGACTATGATACATAGTTTATAGTGGTGTGCTGCAGATGCTGCCTGTGTGATTGGCTGACTATGATACATAGTTTATAGTGGTGTGCTGCAGATGCTGCCTGTGTGATTGGCTGACTATGATACATAGTTTATAGTGGTGTGCTGCAGATGCTGCCTGTGTGATTGGCTGACTATGATACATAGTTTATAGTGGTGTGCTGCAGATGCTGCCTGTGTGATTGACTGACTATGATACATAATTTATACTGGTGTGCTGCAGATGCTGCCTGTGTGATTGGCTGACTATGATACATAGTTTATAGTGGTGTGCTGCAGATGCTGCCTGTGTGATTGGCTGACTATGATACATAGTTTATAGTGGTGTGCTGCAGATGCTGCCTGTGTGATTGGCTGACTATGATACATATTTTTTAGTGGTGTGCTGCAGATGCTGCCTATGAGATTGGCTGACTATGATACATAGTTTATAGTGCTGTGCTGCAGATGCTGCCTGTGTGATTGGCTGACTATGATACATAGTTTATAGTGGTGTGCTGCAGATGCTGCCTGTGTGATTGGCTGACTATGATACATAGTTTATAGTGGTGTGCTGCAGATGCTGCCTGTGTGATTGGCTGACTATGATACATAGTTTATAGTGGTGTGCTGCAGATGCTGCCTGTGTGATTGGCTGACTATGATACATAGTTTATAGTGGTGTGCTGCAGATGCTGCCTGTGTGATTGGCTGACTATGATACATAGTTTATAGTGGTGTGCTGCAGATGCTGCCTGTGTGATTGGCTGACTATGATACATAGTTTATAGTGGTGTGCTGCAGATGCTGCCTGTGTGATTGGCTGACTATGATACATACTTTATATTGGTGTGCTGCAGATGCTGCCTGTGTGATTGGCTGACTATGATACATAGTTTATAGTGGTGTGCTGCAGATGCTGCCTGTGTGATTGGCTGACTATGATACATAGTTTATAGTGGTGTGCTGCAGATGCTGCCTGTGTGATTGGCTGACTATGATACATAGTTTATAGTGGTGTGCTGCAGATGCTGCCTGTGTGATTGGCTGACTATGATACATAGTTTATAGTGGTGTGCTGCAGATGCTGCCTGTGTGATTGGCTGACTATGATACATAGTTTATAGTGGTGTGCTGCAGATGCTGCCTGTGTGATTGGCTGACTATGATACATAGTTTATAGTGGTGTGCTGCAGATGCTGCCTGTGTGATTGGCTGACTATGATACATAGTTTATAGTGGTGTGCTGCAGATGCTGCCTGTGTGATTGGCTGACTATGATACATAGTTTATAGTGCTGTGCTGCAGATGCTGCCTGTGTGATTGGCTGACTATGATACATAGTTTATAGTGGTGTGCTGCAGATGCATGTGTGATTGGCTGATTATGATGCATAGTTTATAGTGGTGTGCTGCAGATGCTGCCTGTGTGATTGACTGATTATGATGCATAGTTTATAGTGGTGTGCGGCAGATGCTGCCTGTGTGATTGGCTGACTATGATGCATAGTTTATAGTGGTGTGCTGCAGATGCTGCCTGTGTGATTGGCTGACTATGATACATAGTTTATAGTGGTGTGCTGCAGATGCTGCCTGTGTGATTGGCTGACTATGATACATAGTTTATAGTGGTGTGCTGCAGATGCTGCCTGTGTGATTGGCTGACTATGATACATAGTTTATAGTGGTGTGCTGCAGATGCTGCCTGTGTGATTGGCTGACTATGATACATAGTTTATAGTGGTGTGCTGCAGATGCTGCCTGTGTGATTGGCTGACTATGATACATAGTTTATAGTGGTGTGCTGCAGATGCCTGTGTGATTGGCTGACTATGATACATAGTTTATAGTGGTGTGCTGCAGATGCTGCCTGTGTGATTGGCTGACTATGATACATAGTTTATAGTGGTGTGCTGCAGATGCTGCCTGTGTGATTGGCTGACTATGATACATAGTTTATAGTGGTGTGCTGCAGATGCTGCCTGTGTGATTGGCTGACTATGATACATAGTTTATAGTGGTGTGCTGCAGATGCTGCCTGTGTGATTGGCTGACTATGATACATAGTTTATAGTGGTGTGCTGCAGATGCCTGTGTGATTGGCTGACTATGATACATAGTTTATAGTGGTGTGCTGCAGATGCTGCCTGTGTGATTGGCTGACTATGATACATAGTTTATAGTGGTGTGCTGCAGATGCTGGCTGTGTGATTGGCTGACTATGATACATAGTTTATAGTGGTGTGCTGCCGATGCTGTCTGTGTAATTGGCTGACTATGATACATAGTTTGTAGTGGTGTGCTGCAGATGCTGCCTGTGTGATTGGCTGACTATGATACATAGTTTATAGTGCAGTGCTGCAGATGCTGCCTGTGTGATTGGCTGACTATGATACATAGTTTATAGTGGTGTGCTGCAGAGGCTGCCTGTGTGATTGGCTGACTATGATACATAGTTTATAGTGGTGTGCTGCAGATGCTGCCTGTATGATTCGCTGACTATGATACATAGTTTATAGTGGTGTGCTGCAGATGCTGCCTGTGTGATTGGCTGACTATGATACATAGTTTATAGTGGTGTGCTGCAGATGCTGCCTGTGTGATTGGCTGACTATGATACATAGTTTATAGTGGTGTGCTGCAGATGCTGCCTGTGTGATTGGCTGACTATGATACATAGTTTATAGTGGTGTGCTGCAGATGCTGCCTGTGTGATTGGCTGACTATGATACATAGTTTATAGTGGTGTGCTGCAGATGCCTGTGTGATTGGCTGACTATGATACATAGTTTATAGTGGTGTGCTGCAGATGCCTGTGTGATTGGCTGACTATGATACATAGTTTATAGTGGTGTGCTGCAGATGCTGCCTGTGTGATTGGCTGACTATGATACATAGTTTATAGTGGTGTGCTGCAGATGCTGCCTGTGTGATTGGCTGACTATGATACATAGTTTATAGTGGTGTGCTGCAGATGCTACCTGTGTGATTGAGTGACTATGATACATAGTTTATAACGGTGTGCTGCAAATGCTGTGTGTGTGATTGGCTGACTATGATACATAGTTTATAGTGGTGTGCTGCAGATGCTGCCTGTGTGATTGGCTGACTATGATACATAGTTTATAGTGTGTGCTGCAGATGCTGCCTGTGTGATTGGCTGACTATGATACATAGTTTATAGTGGTGTGCTGCAGATGCTGCCTGTGTGATTGGCTGACTATGATACATAGTTTATAGTGGTGTGCTGCAGATGCTGCCTGTGTGATTGGCTGACTATGATACATAGTTTATAGTGGTGTGCTGCAGATGCTGCCTGTGTGATTGGCTGACTATGATACATAGTTTATAGTGGTGTGCTGCAGATGCTGCCTGTGTGATTGGCTGACTATGATACATAGTTTATAGTGGTGTGCTGCAGATGCTGCCTGTGTGATTGGCTGACTATGATACATAGTTTATAGTGGTGTGCTGCAGATGCTGCCTGTGTGATTGGCTGACTATGATACATAGTTTATAGTGGTGTGCTGCAGATGCTGCCTGTGTGATTGGCTGACTATGATACATAGTTTATAGTGGTGTGCTGCAGATGCTGCCTGTGTGATTGGCTGACTATGATACATAGTTTATAGTGGTGTGCTGCAGATGCTGCCTGTGTGATTGGCTGACTATGATACATAGTTTATAGTGGTGTGCTGCAGATGCCTGTGTGATTGGCTGACTATGATACATAGTTTATAGTGGTGTGCTGCAGAAGCTGCCTGTGTGATTGTCTGACTATGATACATAGTTTATAGTGGTGTGCTGCAGATGCTGCCTGTGTGATTGCCTGACTATGATACATAGTTTATAGTGGTGTGCTGCAGATACTACCTGTGTTATTGGCTGTATATGATACATAGTTTGTAGTGGTATGCTGCAGATGCCTTTGTGATTGGCTATGATATATAGTTTATAGTGGTGTGCTGCAGATGCTGCCTGTGTGATTGGCTGACTATGATACATTGTTTATACTGGTGTGCTGCCGATGCCTATGTGACTGACTGACTATGATACATAGTTTATAGTGGTGTGCTGCAGATGCGGCCTGTGTGATTGGCTGACTATGATACATTCCACCTGCCAGCTATATTACTGAGGGGTTTTAATGGGCCACTGTGAGTGGCAGAGTCTTTATTAGTGATTTGTAGTTCATTTCCTTTATTCTGCTATTTCCTTTTTTTTTTCTATTTCTGCTGTGTTTAAGTCCCATGGCACACCGCAGAAACTGTTTCAGCTAATGTAAATATTGCTGAGTAGAAAGGGCCCTTCCGTGGATAGGAACACACTCAGCATTTCTCAAATTAGCTAAGCACAGCTAAGCAGCCTCAGACACACCCCCTTGCTTAGCTGTGCTTAAGTGAGTGCAAATTAGAAGCCGTGGAGCTCCAATGTGCTTACACCAAGCTGGGCACAGCTCCTTTTCATGTCAGCTGCTTCTTCTGCTTACACCACCACATTATACCTCCTACATGGTTAGGTACCTGTGGACACGGTATCCCATTTTGCTATTCAATAAATTTAGTTCATTTACATACTCCTACTGGCTTATACCCTAGTTACGCCACTACACTGGAGTCTATGTCCTTACCAACCACTGTTACCTGTCATTGTTATGAGCCTGCATGCTGCCCACTATAATGACAAAATTACTGTTTCACATTTAATTGACTTTTTACTAATTTTTTTCATTTTCTGCACAATCCCATTTGCACTCCATTGCACTGTGCTTAAACAGCCCCATGTATATAATTTTTTTTTCTTTATGATTTTGCAAAACTTTGGCATGCCAATGGCCACATCTTTGGCCATTGGCATGCCTAATGAACATAATACATGGTTTACTTTAAGATGTCATGCCCCCGTTTTTATTTCAGCAGAAATGTACATGGTTACTAACCGCATACATTCTGCTGCAGACACGGCTCCAACACGGATGCCTGTATGCTTCCTGGACTGCAAATTCATCACATTTGCATGGTTTTCACCAGCAAATGATGTGATTTGCATTATTCCATCATGTTTGCGCCGGAATAGTGCTGGAAGGCTCGTGCATGCCCCCAGCCATGTTTACTGGATCCCACAGGCTCCGAACTCCATGTTCGAGCTGTGCCACTATGCCGACAAGAAAGAGAATAGTCTTTACTCTTTAACCCATAAGGGCAGTAGACTGCTGTGCCTCACACTTTGCTCTACCTCTCTTTCTTTGGTTTTGTATAGCTGTCTGCATTTGTTTTGTCCAAGTCCATTGTGACTCTAGATTTTTGTCTCTGAGACACAATCTGATTGGTTTCCTTTTGTCCATTTTCTGTCCATGGCATTCCTGCTTTATTTATGTGGACTTTTGAGGTACCAATTTTGATTTTGTAAGTGCCACTACTAGTGCTGACCCTACCTCAGCTCTTCCTCCCACCTTTGAATCTGTAGACTGACCTTCCTCAGTGTGAAGCTCTCCACCTTCTCTGTGATAAATTGCATGCTCATCCTGATGACAGTATTTTCAGTCTCCAGTTTACCAATCGCAGGCTACTTAAGGTGCATTGCATTCATAAACATGTGAGGTGATTCTTTTTCTTCCACGTCTATTTGTCATTAGTTAATCTTCTGTCATCTAAGCATGCAGCCAGCATAAAACTTTTCTTGCAAAATCTTTTCCTCTTGGAACTTTTCTAGTTCTTTGTATTGAGGCCCAGAGTTAGCCAGGATGAGGTCGTGCAATATGGAAAGTGTTGAGAATGAGACCCTATTTGGCAAGTGCTAACAGGATACAAGGGGCTGTGTGGGGTGGGAAAGGTTTACCTCATTAGAACTGTAAATATATGTCTTTAGGTATTCAATTTCAAGAGATGTATTAATGAAAAATGAATTGCATTGTTAAGCCCCGTCTACAACCTTAATAATTGAGGCAGTGTCAGTGGAACAACAGGTAGCACACTCCCCTTTGGTGCAGAAGGTAATGGATTCTATCCTTGCAATAGGTGCATGGAGTGTTGATACTGCAATACAGCATTGAGGGAGTGCTCTTCTCCTGAGGGTATCATTCTTCAGATGTGACATTAAACTGAGGTCCAATCTGTTTAATTTGGAGGTACCCCAACTGGATAAAAAGGATCTCGTGGCAGCCATCAAGAAAAAAGAGAATGTCCCCTGATGCCATGGCCACATATCCCTCAGTATTATAAATATTACATATGGTCCTCCCCTGAAAAAGGCCTATTTGGACTAACCCGGTCAACAAAAGATGAATATAAATAATGCATGTTAATTCTAAACCTAACCCTGTACCGTTCTGTGATACTAACACTATTTATACAAATTATGTTGGAATGTGTGGTGGGATCTTGCTGAATGGATTACAAAAGGCAGCTCTTTGTTCCCTTTGACAACCTGCTTTTTGTTTCTTCATTGTTTCACTAAGCCGGTTTTTAGAATGCAGCATTACTCACTTTGTTTTGATGCCTATGCATTTTGACAAATCAACATAAGGATATATATATATATACATATATATATATATATATGTATATATATATATATATATATATATATATATATATATATATATATATATATATATATATTGGTCCATTGATTCTGTTTTGCCCTGAAGCACAAAAAAACTATCAATACAATAAAACACGATGCTAAAAATATTTTAGAAAGTATATTTGCTTTTTTTCAGCTGATTTCAAGTAACCACTTTCATCCATGCTTCAGACTTCATGAGACTGCAGATTAAATGAAAAATGGAAGCCAGGTTTAAAAGATATTCCATACATTTTCTGTGATTGTGGTGTATTGTTAAGGGCCCCTTTCTCATTCAACACCATGGACCTGGCAAAAACCTCCAACTGACAATGATTTATGCCACTTAAGAAAGACATCTATCAGCCATTTTTTTTTTTTTTTTGTATGAGGAACTATATTAGACAATGGAGACAAAGAGCTAATTGGCCAGCGGTTGTGCTTCTCTGAGGATAACAGACAGGCAAAGGGATGATTAAAAAATTCAGCTAATCACGTTGTATTCAGGTAAAATAAACTACCAATCAAAATTTTGTAACTGAATCCTGCAATGTCAAGGTAAGCAGGTATGCTGTCTCATCTGAAGTAGGACTAGTCAGCCAGTCCTTTAAGAATGCAGCACATTTGTCCTGAGGAAGAAGGACTTCATTAAGGTAGATAAACAAATAACTGAGAAGCTGATCAATTCACAAAAGCAGTAACAATGTTTTCATTACAAAGTACATTTTGATTTACAACTCATTTAAAACAGATAAAGCATGTAATATAAATAACCAACTTAACATGCGTGTGTGTGTGTGTGTGTGTGAGTGTGTGTGTGTGTGTCTGTGTGTGTGTGTGTGTGTGTGTGTGTGTGTGTGTGTGTGTGTGTGTGTGTGTGTGTGTGCGTGTGTGTGCGCGTGTACATGTGTACGTGTGTTCTTTTAGTACTTTTGCACAACATTCTCAAAAGATGCCATCTATTTGGTCAAAGCCATTTGATTTAAAATGGAGTTCATCTATGGGAATTTGACCTCTTCCCCACTATAGTGCGATCTCGAAGTTTGTATATTTAGTTGGAGGGGTGTGGGTTTTTTTAATTTTTAGAATTTAGTGATGTGCATTAGGTTGGCTTGCAGTTGTTTTTCCCTGTGAAAAACTTGGATGAAATGGCCGTTCAATGAAGAGAGGTTTTGACAATGTGGGTTCAATGAATAGCAATTCAACAAAGTAGGTATTCACTGAAGTGATATAGACCTGCTCCAAGGATTAAACTTGGAGCAGGCAAAACCAAAAACAAGTGCCCCTGCACCTATCATGTGTTGTTGTTTGTGCCTTCTCCACACCCTGCTAATTATATATACTAACTCTGAGATTGCACAAACTCAGGGGAAGGTCATATTCCATTACCTGGGGATTATCACTCTTACACACTTATCAACAATTTGTTTTTGTCAATCAAATGGATTTGACCAAACAGATGGCAACTTTTGAGAATTTTGTGCAGAAGTACTAAAAGAACACACACACATTAAGATAATTTATATATATATATGTATATATAGAAGTTGCATACTTCACCTTCATCTGCCTCCTCCAGGCAGACATGATTTGTCTCTTGAGTCATTACCCACAATTCCATATGTTTGTGTTCCTACTTACCTGTTTTATTAGAAATTTCTCCCTCAGGACACATGATGCAGTCAAAACAGCATGTAGGTTCACCTCTTCGTGGAACTTTCCTCTTCCCTACAGGACAGCTCTCACTGCATACAGATCGAGGGACCTGTGGGTAAACATTCTGTCAGTTTAAAAGATACACATACTTTTTTAATGGCTCAGTTGAAATTTTGAATCACACTGAGGAAGGTTCCGTAATGATATATTAGCCAACATTGGTCTGTTGTTTCACTCCTTAATGTGCTTTTGCAGTTGTAAATAAAGGATTTTGACTGCTGACACTGTTGCTGGTCTTGTCTTTATGGAATGGTTCAGTTATAATTTTGCTAAACTAGTAGGCCCTGTTTATGTCAGTCACTGCATTGTATCAGTTTTTGTTTATTTAGTCGCTGTTGACCAGATAAGTAAGTTGATGTTTTCAGCCCCATACTCAGATGTGCTTGATGGCCCCTTTTGCTTTTGAGTCTTTCTGCAGGTTGTATTACCATTCTGCAGCTACCTGCTACCTTTGGACATACCACCATTACTTGCAGTCTTGTCTCCACTCCCACTGGTATTCCACTCCTGAAAAAATAATGCTTTCCTCTTTTTTCTTTTACCTCACTGTTAAAATTTCCACCACATATGGACCAATAAATACTTCCAATCTAATTACCTTTCCCATTCATATCTAACTGTTTATATTCCTCCTATTCTAGCTACCTTATACCCACTTAGTACAAAATACCTACTTGTTTTGTTTACTCTATTAATTATATAGTCTTTACTGCATACATCTATCCGCCCCAGTTTCTTTATACCTCATAGTTCACCTAGTGAGAATACCTGTTTGTACTGCAGAATTGGCACCACCCTATGCAAGCCTGTAACTGCTCCCAGTGATGCATCATGCAGTCACCTCAAACCATACCTTCTTTTATACTTTTTCCTTCACCAACATACTCGGCAAGAATCTGAAAAAAATCCATTACACACAGGCCTTAGCCTCTTTTATGAACACTTTATTACCTCCTTTTTTCTGTCCCACTCTTGCCTTCACATATTTCTGTTTCAACTTTTTATTTAGCCTGCCCCTTGAATTTAAAACAAACTTTCCTTTTGCTTATCATATGTATATTGTACTATATAATGTGTGAACTCAGACACTTGGACCTGCTATTTTGCTTTATTCTTCCTTGTAGCACATAAACAGATATTTACCTTATCAGCCCAAGACACAAGTAAGCTCTGCAGCGAGAGCTCCTTATGAAAGCGACACTCAAGATAAATATTATCAGATTATCACCACTGCTTAGGCTCTTGGTAAAATTCTTAATTAAGGAAAATATTTTAAGTAGCTAAAATTTTTAAGCAAGCAAAATACTTTGAGAAACATTACAGAGTAATTCGGCATGGTGTTAGAAACTCTAAATCAATGGTTCGTCTGACCATTGCTTATTCGCACTGATTTATAGTGACCTCGGTCTTCTGTGGCCGATATGTAACACACTGCGCTCTGTAGATCTTTGTCCACAATAACAAGCTGTACATCTTACTATACTATTGGAATCCCCCATATTAGACTTTGCTCTGACCGAGGCAGCCTTCAGTGGCACTTACTTCCTTTGTATGTTACTATTAAGAAAAAATCATTTGGACCAAATCTCTATAGATATCTTCCCACACTAGCATGGAATAAGCTTTCTATGTCCCTTAGAATTATAACCCATACACACGTTTTCAAAACTGCCCTCAAAAAAATCACCTAATTTCTGCCTAGAAATGTAACTGCAATTACCCCACGTAATACTTTTCCTTCAGTTCTCCCTCCCTCTCTTCTCACTCCCTCTTCACTTTGACTCCCTTCCTCTCCCTATTACTTACTTCATTTCTCTGCTTGGTACTATTTCTACTACCTACTTTTCACCTTTACCCCTCAAAATTCTTACCCCCCCCTCTTATTTTTGATACCTTTTATTTCTCTTGCCCCATGTTATCTTGCAGCATAACAGTTACTAACCATTTATTTACTTACTTACTTCTCTTCTTCTTCCATACTTACAGAGCTCTTTATTTAATTATGTTATAAGTTCCACTCCTGATAAATTTGACTTTATACTTCTTATGAAACTTACTTTGTCTCAAAACTATACTGGGCATTTTATCATTTAAGTCTGTATTTGTGAAGTTATATATCTTACTACTATTTAAAACTTGTTCTTTGGAGATTTTCTCCCTGGGCCTCTGCTGAAAAAGGGCACAACCTCAGATGGACTATCTCGGTCAACAAATGTCACATAAATAAATAAATAAATAATGTAGTATCAGGCAATCTATCAGTCTATAGCAAGTGCGTCTGACATGGATTGTACATGAGTTTGCACTGCAGACAAATGACATTTTTTTGTATAATTTTACCTCTTTGGGCAGACAAAATTTGCTCCACTCCCATACCTTACCCACAGTCATATCGACCCCACCTTCTTCTATTCCACTTTCCAGCACCAATCAAAAAAATCATGACTTCATTCATGTACATGGCTTCCTCCACCTACATATCATCCTACAGTCATCTCACTTTCGGCTTATAGTTGTACTGGTACATCTATTTATATCATTGTAATCAGTGCCAAAATCTCTGTATTACCTCACTTCTAACATCCTTCATCTCAGCTAAATGATTTTGTCTGCTCACCTCCCTTTTCAGTAGTCCTCTACTCATTCTGCATTATAACACCTCCCTCCATGCTCTTTCTGCAGCTTACCCCCTCCCGTAATTTCTCTACAATCTTTAATTTCTACACATATTTACTATGCTGTTCTACATCTGTCTCTCTCTCTTATTCTTGTTTTACTGTCTTTTCTATCCACATACTGCAGGCCCTTACACAACCCCTTTAACACCTAGACCAGAATAATAAAATCTCACCCCCAGAACAAATTCAATCACTCACATCATCCACCCCACAATATTAGTTCCCACATTTTGACACTCTCATACATCCTTCTCACAAACCCTATTACACCTATAGCAATTCAGTTCTACATAAATGAAATATTAAATACAAATACAGAACAAAAATCCATTCTATCACATAAGTAGACACTCTTTGATGATATTCATCCAAATCCAGATCTCTTCTCATATTCTCATGTTGCTTCCTAGTAACCCTCCAGAAATCACTCTGCTACCCACAGTTCATCAGGTCTACTCATACAACATATCAACTGCATGTAATAAAATACATGAATTACATGCTTGGATCACCGCCTACTCCCTAGATCTCCTAGCCCTAAAATTTATAATATTCTAAGGCTAGACTAAACCAAAAAAAGGTGGGGGAATAGCTATACTTTTGTAAATCAAATGCCTTTGAGTCACCAAGAGTTGAATTGGGTAGGGTCTATAGGGTTTTCATGGATATTACTGAAGTAGATTGCCAGACCTTTCTTCCACGCAGATATTGCTGCTACCCAGTTGTTCTCCAGACAGGTTTCAAACTCAGGTCTACCGGTTAGTAATCCTGCACCTTAACCTCTATGTTATTGGTCAGGACCAGCAATACTATACAAAGATCCAATTATACTAGCTGCTTTACCATCTAACCCTCACTTCAGTAATGCCACGCTCATTTTTTCAAACTAAAAATCAATAGACTCAAGAAAGTATGGATTGCATCAATATATATTCCACCAGAAAATAACACTTCAACTACAGAAGCCTTCTTATCATGATTATCTGCCCATATTTACCAGGAAACAATACATTTAGAAAATCTTAATACAGACTATTTACCCATCTACTCCTCCCATCCAGCTGCAGGTGTTAATCTATACACTTTCACTCAAATCATCTCCAACCTACCAGATATGCCAAGTATATAAAGAGAGCTTCTGTTCAACTGAGCCCAGCAAACAATCTCATCTGGGGCCCTTCCCATCTCATTCAGTGACCAATCCTTACAACCAGGCAACAACTCCACGTTCGAAAACGTCACAAACAGAACACAGTATGCAACTAAAGTTTGACCCATCTGCTTTCATTGAAACTTTAAAATTATCTTACTGATATCTGATAAAATCCCTTTTCTTAAATGATTCCAATGCACACATTAATGACATATTTTTAACGGCATTAAATAAAGTAGTCCCCCTAAAACACAAGCAAATCAAATTCATCCAAGACCCTTAACTTTCCATTACTACAAAACAACTTATAACAATAAGGAATCAAAACACCACAATAATAAGAAGGGATTTAATATAAACAAAATCCACTGGCAAAGAAACATTCCAGGAATTTAATAAAACTAAATGCTTTCATTCACAGAGTAAAGAGGAAGTGTAACAACTTCATTTAAATAACATTGTTAAATCAATAAAATAAACAATGCTGAGAAGGAAAGTTGGAGTCTAGAGAATTATCGTGGCAGATTACATTAAATGCTACCCAGTCCCTAGTCTTAGTGTTAAAGTGAGCTTGAGTACTGTTTTGAACCTTAGGGCTTGTAAGATTTAATTTTTAAAGCACTTCAGTTAGGTATTTAGTTTTAAGTATTTTATGTTATAGGCATAACTCTTTTTTGACATATTTTATTTTAGATTTTAAGTTATTTTACATTGTTATTATTTTAATGAGGGTTCCATTAAATATTCCAGGATGTGTAACCTAAGTTGATTGGTTGTTTATTTTATTGATTTTCCAGTTATGTTATTTAAATGAAGTTGTTATACTTCCTCTTTGATGAAGAATGAAATTGCTTAGTTTTATTACATTTCTGGAATGTTTCTTTGTCTCTAGTATTTTTGTATTTTTAATTTTTTTTATGAGAATAAGGAACCAGGCCTGCAAGACATGCCTCAGAGACAAAACACAAAGTAACCTTCATCAATTCAAACAGATCTTCTTCTTCTTTCGGCTTTTCCCGGTTAGGGGTCACCACAATGGATCATCTGTCCGCTCATGATTGGCAGTGGAGTTTAGAAAGTGTACTATACCTCCTTCTAAGATACACATACCAAGACCCCAAAATGCTTCTGCACCTCTGTTCACCATCTATTCGACCTAGGTCATTCAACTCAACCCACTCCTAAAACAGAAACTCCTACTGGACCTAACTCAAAGCTATTCAACTCACATTGTGTACACTCGGTAACCTACCTAATTAATGATTAACAATCATTTCTCTCCATCCCTCCACATAATTCAACACAAAATCATATTTTCCATCTAAATTATGCCCCACTTCTGCCATCAAAAAAATATTAACTAAGCTCAGACCCACTACTCCTGCTGCTGATAATCTATCTGCCACATATCTCTATGGTAGCTGACACTGACAATCTATCTGCCACATATCACTCCATGGCAGCTGATGCCCTGGCCTATCCCATCTCAATATTATTAAACAGCTCAGTTCAAGAAAATTATATACCCAACAACTAGAAAAAAATTCTAATAATCTCACTGCAGAACAGGAGTGATTCAGTGGAGTTCAACAACTTCTGCCCCACAGCTATGTTCTTTCCTTTGTCTAAAATACTTCAAAAATGCATTTAAACAAAACTTCTCAAATATCCTATAGATAATAACCCAGTGATGTGAACCTTGGTTCCAGTTGATTGTCACTGTTGAAGTGACTCCCCAACCCCATGTGCAAAAATTGGAAAAAATGGGTTGTGGATGGATGGAATAACCTTCCTTCTGCTGCTCAGCTTGGCTTCAGACTTCATCATAACACTACTTCAGTACTCAGTTTCATTAACTATATCAATACCCACAGGGACATAGAAGACTTTGTGGGGGTCTATATTACATATCAGCAAAATTAAATACATTGAATACCTCTTCACTGACCCATTTTCACCGAATGTGAAACTCCATGAACGATCATTACAGTGAAATTTTCCCACAGTATTAACAAGTGGGCTATCTTCCAGAATTTCCCTTTTATCCACTGTAGTGTGATCTCAGAAATGATGATTTAGTTGGGGGGGGGGGCACAGCCTCCACCAGGGTGGGTTTTAAAATTTTCTGCTTTTAGGCAATTGTTACTTTGGCACACTGGTTAGTTACTGTGGGAAAAAAAATTCTGTAATGATCACTCGCTGAGTTTTGCTTTCACTGAAAATGGGTCGATGAAGAGCTATTCAATGTATTTACATTTCACTGATATAATATAGACCCAAACTTGTGTCTTCACTTTTCCTATAGCCATCCAAACTGGACACTGCATTCCACCAGATTCTTCTTCATCCCCTCCCCCTACTTGGGCTTGACTATCACCCAGTTTCTTGGTTTCACAGCTACCTCTTAAATAGAGAACAAGCAGCCAACTGGCAAAATGAAACATCCTGCTTTCTACCCAGCCAAGATGGAGTCCCTCAAGGCTCTATTCTAGGACCACTGCTCTTTAATAGAGTTGACTCAGTAGTCAAGGATTTAGGGATACACATAATAATTTATCCTTTGACCATCATGTGTCTACTGTAGTGACAAAATCATTCTATGTTGCACAGCTTTTAAACAAATGTATGGCATCTAAGTCCAAGGAAGTCATTATTCCACTGTATTCAGCATTCATCAGGCTTATCACTGAGTACAATGCCCCCTTTGGTATGTACCTAACCAGGCCTATCCAACAATTGGAATGTCTACAGAGGTTCCTCACTAAAAGAATACAGGGCGTGAGTAAAATGCCCTTTGTAGACCACCTCAAGGCCCTATCCCTGTATTTTGTCTCCTACAGGCTTTTGAGGGGAGATCTGTTCCTGGCATACAGGGCATTGTCAGACCCCACTCTGATGGGCTTCCTGCATAGCCACAAAACAAACAGCAGCAGAATTACCTGTTCTAAAGACTTAAAAACCTTGTTTGTGATATAAATATGACCTGCTGGAGAGACAGGTATGTATCCCAGAGACTACCCCATCTATGGAACAGGCTCCCATCTATGTGAAGCAGAGTTCCTCCTTAACCCAATTCAAGTGCAACTTGGACAACTGGATGGGGAACTGGAAATTCATCCCTGGTTTGGCACCTATGTCTCTAATGGACACAGATAACCTGTAAATGCTTCATCTTGCAGGCCTCTGCATACACTTATCAAGGGAATCAGAACTTGTCAGAGATTTGGGATGCAAGGCTAGACTTAAAAAGGCCCTTGTAGTCGTTAGCCTAGTAAACACCTATGGACCTATGAAACAGGTTATGCATGTTATTTATTATTTATTTATTTGCTTATCACTTTTTTTTACTAGGAAGGTCTGACTGGGCATAAATTATCCCCCTTTTAGGCAGAGGCCTGGGCCAGAAAGCTCCAAAAATTTAACTCAGCAATAAATACATTCCTATAACTACAATCGGGGAATATACAGGCAGTAAAACATTTAAACATTTTTATATAAAAACTAACATTTAGAAAGAGAAAGATGAGAAAGTTCAAAGTAAGTATTTTTGGAACACGTAGTTGAGGAGGACCCACATGTTAACACTGGCATTGGCACATACATAACAATAAAACAGCTTAATTCAGTAGTAATACAGTCACCCTGGCAGATGGAGGTTTGAGAAACATATATTGGAGTAACGATTGACTATATAGTAGGAGTTAGTGAAAATATGTAAAGCTAGTATTTGTATTGCAGTACAGATATTGGCTACAGATAAAAAGAGGAGAAACAAGACAGGGCAGGGCGTAAGATCAGTTCAGAGGAGCTGCAGTTTTTTGAGATGGAGGTGTGTTTGCAGTAGGAGTAGTGGGAGAGGTATTTGTAGATGGAACTGGCTATAGCAGCAGGGAGTGACGATGGGGTTATGTATAAGAGCAGAGAGGAAGTGATATATAAATGATAGAGCAGTAAACAGGTTGTATAGAACAATATAGAATGAAAAGGCTGGCAGTAAGCGAATGCTAAGATGTAAGTGGGTGAGATTTTTAGGTGGAAGTCAAAGTTAGAGAGATTGTATCAGAGGAAGACTTGGATGAGAGAAGAGAATGGAAGAAAAGGCCTTACAATAAATTAGAAATGACAAAGCCATGAGTTAGAGATCACCTCTTTCAGTAGTGTTTTGAAAGAGAGGAGGATGGATTGTTTTCTTGTGGTAACTGGAATCAAATTCCAGACCTTGTAAAAGGTGCTGAAGTGTAGAGATTGACCAGCCTTGTTATGGGTTATGGTTACACTGAGTAAATGCTGGACTGCGGAGCACAGGCTTTTCTAGATGAATAATACTGACATATGCTTTTATGCTTGGGAAGTTAAGAGGTTTCTCAATGATGTTATGGACAGTTGAAAACTGGGTTAGAGATAGGTAATGGGGTAGCTCAAGCCACTTCAATTGTTTTAAGGACCGGCAGGGCTGGGTTTTACTAGAGTCGTTAGTAGCAAATCTAGTGATTTTTTTATAGTACAGGACAGTTTTTGTTAGGAGAATCCAGTGAAGGTTGATTAACATAAGAAAAGCATACAAAACTCAGGGAAGGTGAAATGTGGAAGTGATGTTTTTGCTGGCATTATGAGGTAGATTATTATGAGGTAATGTCCCTGTCATTTACCAGGCAAATTCTTCTACCTCTCCTACCGTAGCCTACTTTACCTTCAACTACACTCCCTCTGTCTCTTCTCTAACTCTGCTGTCCCATAACAGCTTTACTCTGTTTGTAATCTGATGGCCAGAATGTTTTGTTTCTAGATTTTCTGTGCATAGTAACTAACTCCATGCCTTTTTATCTCTGTAATATATATAATATATATATATATATATATATATATATATATGAAGAGAATATATGAAGAGAACCTCGAATACCAGAGGTTTTGAATTTAGCACTTCTGAGGTTCCGCTGTGGGTAGGAATTCAGGTAAATATGTGTGTGTGTGTTAAGGGTGTTGGGTAGGGGCTGTGGTGTGTGTTAGGGTGTTTTGTTGCTGTGGTGTGTGTGTGTGCAAGCAGAATGTAGCCTTTGTGGTGGTGTGTGTGTGTTTGTGTTTTGTGCGACCTCGGAGTGAGACTATTTAAATAGGGGGTGTGGGGGGTGCAGGGGGACTTGGCCCCCTGCATTTGTGCAGTATAGAGCTTGTGTGTGCGTGTGTGTGCATGTGTGCATGTGTGTGTGTGTGTGTGTATGTGTGGGTGTGTGTGTGTGTGTGTGTGTGTGTGTGTGTGTGTGTGTGTGTGTGTGTGTGTGTGTGTGTGTGTGTGTGTGTGTGTGTGTGTGTGTGTGTGTTGGGAGGTTGGCCTAATGGTTAAGGTGTTTACCTTAGAAACACAAGGTGCAGGGTTTGATTCTCACATGGGGGTAATTGGCTAGGCTTAAAATGGTCCCCAAGGACAGTTAGCCTAGTACTAATCTATGAAACCACTGCATTCAAAATCTCCTATGTGTGAGATTTTGAATTTCGCTGTTCTGTGGTTTTGCATTTTCGACTTCATAGCCTCGGAATACTGAAATTCGACATTTCAGTATTTTGATGATATAAAGTGAATATATATATATATTTTTATATATATATATATATATATATATATATATATATATATATATATATATATATATATATATATATATATATATATATATATATACTCTGCTTGATTGAAAACTCACTTCACTGAAAATGAAATCACTAGGACCACTTCACTGAAACCTCACTTCACTGAAACCTCACTTCACTGAAATTCATTTCGTTGAAACTTATATATGGCCTTTTCCCCACTGTAGTGTGATCCTGGAGTTAGTATATATAGTTGTAGGGTGTGGGGGAGGGCGAAGCCCCCCACATATGTTGGTTATATTTTCTCTTCTCGAAACAGTTATTCATTGGACTCGTAAGTATCACTGTGTATAGTTTAAAATGTTTATAATATGTGGGTGGCTATGCCCCCAAACTCCCCAGTACAGGGGGCTGTGCCCCCACCCCCCTTACTTTATATACTAACTCCAGGATTACACTACAGTGGGGAAAAGGCCATTTATAACTTTCAGTGAAATGAATTTCAGTCAAGTGAGTTTTCAGTGAAGTGAGCTTTCAGTGAAGTGGTCTCACTGATTTGACTTTCAGTGAAGTGAGTTTTCAATCAAGTGAAGTAGACCCATATATATATATATATATATATATATATATATATATATATATATATATAGTGTCTCTGATTTTATTTTATTTAGTGCACACTTTTATAATTAGTATTTTTGTACAAACTTACAGACTCTGTATACTTGTGAACTATAATTTGTAGTCTATATTGTTGACTGTATTATATTAATTATAATTATTGTAAGCTTTGTTACTGCTTGTGGAGCTTTTCTCCCCGGGCCTCTGCTGAAAACAGGCTTCTGTCCCAGTCAGACATACCCCTATCAACAAATCAACAAATGTAATAAATAAAGTGTTTGCAACAATATAGGAGACCTAGCTTTTTGTTAAAGTTTCTTCATTGCTATATATGAATGTAAAATTTCAGTTGCTCATTTTGCAAGTGACTAGATCAATTTTTGCTTTGTTAGTTAAGTTGGGTGCAAAGGGTATAGGTTTAGTGTTCTTAGCATTTAGTGGAAGGTTAGATTTTACAGCCAGAGCTCAATGGCAGTAAATCTGTTTTTTTTTTCTCTTTTTCTGGAGTTCTGGGAGCGTTTTGTCAGAACAGGGATCTGTGGCATCATGAATGCATTTTACGAATGTTCTCTGATATGTATTACTACTGAATTAAGCTGTTTTATTGTTATGTATGTGCCAATGCCAGTGTTAACATGTGGGTCCTCCTCAACTACATGTTCCAAAAATGCTTTGAAATATCTTATCTTTCTCTTTCTAAATGTTGTTTTTTATATAAAAATGTTTAAATGTTTTACTACCTGTATATTACCCAGTTGTAGTTATAGGAATGTATTTATTGCTGAGTTAAATTTTTGGAGCTTTCTGGCCCAGGCCTCTGCCTAAAAGGTGGATAATTTATGCCCAATTAGACCTTCCTAGCAAAAAAAGTGATAAGCAAACAAATAAATAATAAATAACATGCATAACCTGTTTCATAGGTCTGTAGGTGTTTACTCGGCTAACGATCATAAGGGCCTTTTTAAGTCTAGCCATGCATCCCAAATGTCTGACAAGTTCTGATCCCCTTGATAAGTGTAATCAGAGGCCTGCAAGTTGAACCATTTACAGGTTAATTTCCAGTTCCCCATCCAGTTGTCCAGTTGTCCAAGTTGCACTTGAATTGGGTTAGGGAGGAACTCTGCTTCACATGGATGGGGAGCCTGTTCCATAGATGGGGGTAGTCTCTGGGATACATACCTGTCTCGCCAGCAGGTCATATTTATATCACAAACAAGGTAAGTTTTCAGAACAGGTAATTCTGTTGCTGTTTGTTTTGTGGCTATGCAGGAAGCCCATCAGAGTGGGGTCTGACAATGCCCTGTATGCCAGGAATAGATCTCCCCTCAAAAGCCTGTAGGAGACAAAATACAGGGATAGGGCCTTGAGGTGGTCTAAATAGGACATTTTACTCATGCCCTGTATTCTTTTAGTGAGGAACCTCTGTAGACATTCCAATTGTTGGATAGGCCTGGTTAGGTACATACCAAAGGGGGCATTGTACTCAGTGATAAGCCTGATGAATGTTAAATACAGTGGAACAATGATTTCCTTGGACTTAAATGCCATACATTTGTTTAAAAGTTGTGCAACACAAAATGATTTTGTCACTACTGTAGACATATGATGGTCAAAGGATAAATTATTATGTGTATCCCTAAATACCTGACTACTGGGTCAACTCTAAGGGGTGTGTTGACAATATGATAGTTACCGGGGAGGTGACTTCCAGAAGGATACTATTATGCATATCTTGGCATTTAGTTTTAGTACATGGCTCTGGCACCAGTTGTTTGTCCATGTCAGGCCCTCCTGGAGAACATTTGCATCAGTGTGGAATTTAATGACAGGTCCTAATTTGCAATCATCTGCAAATTTAGTCAGCCAGAGACCACTGACATTGGCCTTGACTTCTGAGAAGTAAATGCCAAAAAAGTGTGATCCAAGGACTTATCCCTGAGGGTCTCCACTTATGACTGGCCTCTTTGTAGAGGTGGACTCCTCACTTCTAACTTCAAGAAGTTACTAGGCATGTGACCAAAGAGACCATTATGAAGCTTTTCCCTATTTCTCAATTACACCAAGAAACTCTTTAGTTAAGTGGCTGACTTTCACAGTAGGTAAATCTAGGAAGATATCAAACTCTTAAATTCAGTGAGCAGCTCATTTACAAAGTAAGACCTTTATCTGCTACTGTGCCTTGCAGTTCAAAATTCAGGACTTGTGTAGGATTTGAACCTAGGACCTTTCACCCCAAAAGCAAGAATCATACCCCTAGGGCAACAAGCCAGTCATTTAGCTTGCCTTTCAGAGGTTGAAAGATCTAAGCCACTCATCAAAATTACAGAGATACAGAAAGTAGGCAAATTCTGGAGTGAGAGTTCTGTACAGCAGATTCTGAGGTTTTGTGGCAGTAATACTGACATCATACTACCCAGAACCAATGGTCTCAGTATTCTGTCTCTGCCCCTTCTTCTAAGAATTCCTCCACTCCCAGGTAGAAGAAGCTGTGGCCACTAATTCCACTCTAGAAAATGATGTTTTACTGCAGTTTTCTGGTCACAGATTACTGGTGTTCAGTATGGACTTTCACTGCTGATATGCACTATTCTTATAGGGTCATACGTTCATAGGTTCATAGGTAGGTACTAGGCTATTGGCCCTAGGGCCTATATAAGCCTAGCCAAAAGGTATCCTGGCTTTCACCACCCAAGACAATTATTTTCCTGTGCACCTGTCGAACAGTTCATAGGTGTTTACTAGGCTAATGACCACAAGGGCCTTTTTAAGCCTAGCCATGCATCCAAAATCTCTGAAAACTTCTGATACCCTTGATAAGTGTAAGCATAAGCCTGGGAGATGAACCATTTACAGGTTACTTGTGTCCATTAGAGACATAGGTGCCAAACCAGGAATGAATTTCCAGTTTCCCATCTAATTGTCCAAGTTACACTTGAATTGAGTTAAGGAGGAACTCTGCTTCACATAGATTGGGGAGCAGGTTTCATAGACGTGCTAGCCTCTGGGATACATACCTATCTCTCCAGCAGGTCCTACTTATATCACAGGCAAGATTTAAGTCTTTATAATGGGTAATTGTGGTGCTGTTTGTTTTGCGGATATGCAGGAGGTTCATCAGAATGGGTTCTGACAATGCCATGTATGCCAGACATAGATCTCCCCTCAAAAGTTTGTAGGAGACAGAATACAGGGATAGGGCCTTGAGGTAGTCTGCATAGGACATATTACTTACATATTCTTTCAGTGAGGAACATCTGTTGACATTCCAGTTGTTGGATATGCTTGGTTAGGTACATACCAAAGAGGGGATTGTACTCAATGACAGGTCTAATGAATGCCGAATACAGTGGAACAATGACTTCCTTGGACTTAGATGTATAACTTTGTTTATATGTTGCACAACATAGAATGATTTCCTCACCACTGTAGATACATGATTATCAAATGCTAAATTACTATCTATGTGTGTCCCTACGTCCCTGACTACTGGGTCAACTCTAAGTGGTGTGTTGTCAATATGATAGTTACCAGGCATGGTTGACTTCCCAAAGGATACTATTATGCATTTCTTGGCATTTAGTTTTAGTCCATGGCTCTGACACCAGTTGTTTAATCAGTGTCAGCCCCTCCTGTAGAACATTTATGTCAGTGTGGGATTCAATGACAGCTCCTAATTTGCAGTCATCTGCAAATTTAGTCAGCTAGAGACAACTGACATTGGCTTTGACTTCTGAGAAGTAAATGCAAAAAAGGAGCAGTCCATGAACTGATCCCTGAGGGACTCTTCTCGTGACTGGCCCCTTTGTAGAGGTGAACTTCCCAGTTCTAACTTCCTGGGTCATGTCTGTGAGCTAGTTAACTATCCACCGGGTGCCATATGGGTTTGTACTTAACCTCTTGAGTTTGTCAACAATGCCCGAGTGGGGTATTGTGTCAAATGCCTTGGCCAGGTCAAGGTAGGCTGTGTGAACGATTTTGCCCTCATCCATTGCTTTGGTGACCTTTTCAAAGAAGTCCACCAGGTTGAGTAGACATCATCTGCCCTTGAAGAAACCAAATTGAGTTGTGTCCAGTGTCTGGCGGCTTACCATATCACTACTGATCATCTCCATGATAATTCCTTCCACAGCTTTACATATAAGACGAGTGAGACTTATGGGTCTGTAGTTTCCAATGTCTGTAGATGGCCCATCTTTGTGCAGAGGGATGACTGTCACCTTTCTCCATTCATGAGGCAAAAAGCCTGTTTGGATGCTACAGTTAAATAGTAATTATAGAGACCCTGATAGGTCATGTTTAATGCTATATAGAAGGCATCCTGGGATATTGTCTGGGCCCATTGATGCAGTGTTCCTGGTCTTAGAGATAGCATTAAGGACCTGTTGCCTAGCGATTGTAGGGAGAGTTATATTTGATGATATTTACTGAGGGAAGTTTGATGAAGAGAGAGAAGTAAAGCTGGAGCTGAATTTATCAGCCAGGAGGTTTGTTATATCTTCTGGCTCAGTATAGGTCGCTCCATTTACAATGAGTTCTGTACACAATTGTGTATTGCCGTTGGGTTTGTGGACATAGCTAAATAATGCTTTGTGGCTGTCCTTGGCCTGGGAGACCAAACTTACCTCCAATTTGGTTTTGGTAGACTTTATTTGTCCTCTGAGATGTTTGTTTGGTTTGATGAGAGTGCTTTTATTCTGCTGGGTCCTGCACCTCTTAATTTTTGACATGATTTTCTCCTCCTGTTATACAGATGATTGATTTTGTGATTCCACGAGGGTAGCTTGTTTTTTGAGTTAGTTCTGTACTTCTTCATGGTGTGTTTAGCTGCCTCTATGCAGCTATTAACATGCTTGTACAGGGCTTCTGTGAACAGTTCTGCATAGGCAGAAATGTTCTCAGGGTTTATGGGAGCTTAACATTTTGCCAAGTTCTCACTTAATAGCAGGAGGTTAGCCTTACAATAGTTCTTGAATATTTCAGTTTTTGCTGGGGGTCCAGGTTTTATTTTTACTTCAAAGGAGACCATTTTGTGGACTGACCTTACCAGGGAAGGCATTACAGTAGGGGGTGTGCAGCCTTCTGTCATATTAGAGAGGACCAGATCCGATATGGTTGCACCCCTGGTTGGTGTATTGACTATCTGGTACAGGGAGTTTGTGTTTACAAAATCCAGGAATCTCTGTGCATGTACATTTGGTATCGTATAGGATTCCCAGTTAATAGTGGGGATATTAAAGTCACCCATGAATATTGTATTGGGTTGGATGGTTAGTGTTTCTAATAATAAATACATGGGATGGGTTTCCTGGGTCATAGAGGGTGACCTGTAGCTTGCAAGGAAGTGGTATTGGATTTTACCTATGGTGATTTGAACATGGAGTAACTCAAGTGCATTGTCCTCTTTGACAAGCCTTGAAGTATATTTATTTTTGATGTAAATAGAGACACCTCCACCTTTAGTCCTTACCTGTGAAGAAGCTGGCCTAAATGTGTGGAAGGCATTATAACCTTGCACTGTTGGTGTGCTCTCCGCAGCTTTAAACCATCTCTGAGACCGTGTATATGTCAGTATTTTGTAGGGTAAAGAGAGCTTCTAGGGAGTGGAGTTTTGTGTTTAGACTCCTAACATTGAGCAGTAATACCTTTAGATATTCTTGGTTTTGATTTGCTATGTTGGAAGTACTTTCAGAATGGCATTGCCTAAAAAAGGGACTATGGGGGAAGACAACGTTTTAGCTAATATTCGAAAGCTTAGAGGGGAGAGGTGCAGACCATCTCTGGCAAAGCGGCGTGGTCTGTTAACCATCTCCTTCCACGCTGACAAATATTGCACCACCTTAGAATGACACCAGAAACTAAGCCAATTACTAAAGTCAATCCTCTTTTGTTTGTATTGTGGAATCATCCTTGGAGAAGGTAAAATGCTGCTCAATGCTAGGCTCATACCAGCCTGAGACACATATTCTGAAAGCTCCATGATGTCTCTCTTCATATAGTCTAGGGAGGCACGTCTTAGGTCATTTACTCCCACATGGACTATGACTGAGTTATATTGGTAACTGTGGTCCAGTGACCTGAGTGCATGCATAATATAGCGGATCCTAGCCCCTAATAAGCAACTGACCATAACTTATTCCTTACTCAGCCTGGTGAGAGGGACATCAGTGTGTCTCACAATGGAGTCTCCAATGACTAGAATGTTGGATTGTATGGTGGCTTGCCTTATGGGCTTAGAGGTAGATGCTCCATGAGCTGTAGCTGTATGTGTTGATGTGGATGTTGTTTTGAAAGAGCGCATTTGGGGATGCTGAGGGTATTTGTTATGTATACTTCGTCTAGTAGGTCTTTGTGGTTTAGGAAGTTTACATGTACGTGTCTCAGCACACTGCTTTAAATTGTGTGTAATGGGTATAACGTCTGTACTACTGACAACCTGATTGACATTAGGAGTACTTTTATGTAAGAGCTTTGCCTCCAGTGAAGTGTCAATACATCTCTCACATATGATATCAGTTTGTTTGAGAATTAACTGGTTGTCAGTAAACATGAGGCAATTTCTGCATTATCTCAGGATGCCCATATCCACCAAGCCAGTAACAGAGACAGTAGGAAAGTTCATATTCATGGCAACATACTGTTTTTTTTATTGATTAGACAGCTGGAGTGAGAATATTAATCACTGTCATCTGATTTGCAACTATGTGGACAGTGCTTGTCACTGCAAACTAGTTGTCCTCTGTACAAGTAGATATTGGAGAAATTTCAATTGTGCTTTTACAGGAAAAATGTCACTCAAGGTGTCTGAGTCTGTACAGAGCACTACCAAACACTTGGGGAAAGTATTTAGGCAGATATTCTGAAGTTAGAAACAAATCAAACAGTACTTACTGAAAACAAAGACTTAGCTTGTCACTTGCTTAGAGAAAAACAGCTCTTGTACTCACTTTCCTTGCATGCCTAGAGGAAAATATTTTTTTATTCAGGCATGTCCAAGGGTCTGCTCTCAGTGTTCTCTCCTGTCTATCTTAGGTTCATAGGTTGGTACTAGGCTATCAGCCCTAGGGCCTATACAAGCCTAGCCATAACAATTCCCTGGCTATTTCTTCCCACACTATTTACTTCCCTGGACCCCCTGTCTAGCAGGGTGACTGACATGATCCTCGGGGTGAATTTCCTTTCTCCCATCCAATCGTCAAGGTTCCTTTTGAAGAGGGCCAAAGAGGCACTCTGCTTGACATGTATGGGCAATCTATCCTAGAGTCTGGGGAGTCTCTGGGTCAGGAACCTATCCCTCCAGCATGTTTTGTTTATTGTGATGACAAGGTTTAGATCCCTGGAGCGTGTGGCTCTGAGGGATTGAGATTTCTTTAAGTGTAGCATGTCCAACAGCTCTGGGTTTGACATGGCCTTGTATGTTAAGCAAAGATCGCCTCTGAGTAGATGATATGCGACAGAGTATAGCTGGAGTTTTTTAAGGCAGTCAGCGTAGGGCATCTGCTTTAGGCCTGTGATTCTTTTAGTGAGGTATTTCTGTGGCCTTTCCAGTTGTTGCAGATGTCTTGAGAGGTACATACCAAATGGGGCATTGTATTTAATAATGGGTCTAATGAGGGATGAGTACAGTGGGACAATGACCTCCTTTTTTCTGGATGAAAAGCCCTTAGTGATGAGGTGTGCCACATAGAAGGATTTCCTGACTGTTGTGATGTGGTTATCGAAGGTGAGACCACTGTCCACCTGTGTCCCTAAGTCTCTTATCAAACTTTTGGAGTTTAGTGTACTGCCACCTATATGGTAATTCACGGATACATGTTTTTTCCCAAAGGGGATAACTATACATTTCTTGGTATTGAGCTTGAGCCCATGGCTCTGGCACCAAGCATCTGTTTCTGTAAGGCCCTTTTGTAGAGTATCCACATCATTTGGGGATTCAATAATGGCTCCCAGTTTGCAGTCATCTGCAAACTTTGTTATCCAGAGTCCCTTAGTGTTGGCTTGTACTTCAGAGAAGTAGATGCCAAACAAGAGCAGTCCCAGGACTGAACCCTGAGGTACTCCAATTGTCACTTGTCTGGAGCTGGATTTGGAGTCTGCTACTTTTACAGTGTGGGTTCTATCAGTAAGCCGGTTAGCAACCCATTGGGTGATGTAGGGATTAATGCCCAGCTTAGTAAGTTTAACTATGATTCCAGAGTGGGGGATGGTGTCAAAGGCCTTGGCAAGGACGAGATAGGCTGTCTGGACCACTTTACCCTTGTCCGTGGCTCTGGAGACTGATTCGAAGAAGTCAATCAAGTTCAGGAGACAAGATTGGCCCTTCACGAACCCAAAATGGGTGGGTTCCAGTGTTTGAAGGTTGCCAATGTCTTTGTTTATAAGTTCCATGATAATACGCTCCATGGCCTTGCAGATAAGGCTTGTCAGACTGATGGGATGGTAGTTTCCGGGATCCAAGGTGGATCCCCCCTTGTGGAGTGGGATAACTGTAGCTGTGCGCCACTCAGTGGGCATGAAACCTGAGGTGAGGCTATGATTAAACATGACACTTAGGTGAGGTGCCAGTTCATATTGTAGTTCATGTAGTACACAGCCCGGGATGTCATCTGGTCCCATGGATGCTGTATTCTTAGCTTTGGAAAGTGCGTTTTTTACCTGTGTGGCCATTATTACTGGAATTTGGCAATCTTCCGGTATTGAGATGGGCCATTTAGGGGGTGAGAGGGGGGTGAAGTTGGCACTGAATCGATCTTTCAGGATATTGGCAATATCCTTGGGATCAGTCTATTTAATGCCATTCTGTTTTAGCTCAGAGCAGATCTGAGCATTGCCATTTAGATTCTTGACATAGTTATAGAATGCCTTGTTGTTGTCTTTGGAATCTTTGGCAATTTTATTTTCGTAACTAGCTTTGGAGGATTTTATGAGGGATCTCAGTTTCTTACTGAGGCTGGTAAGGAAGTTTTTTGCATCCTGGGATTTTCCTCTTTTCTGCAACAGTTTCTTCCTTTTCTTGTAAAGTTTGTTTATGGCAGGGGACCACCAGATTGGCTTCTTTTTTTGGATGAGAGCATCTTGGTTCTATTTGGAATGGCACGATTTATGCATGAGTGGATGTGCTCGTACAGTGCCTTAGTGTAGAAATCAGCAGTTGAACTTTCAGCTCCCGTCTGCATGGGTGTCATGAAGTTTGTCACTTCTGACTTGAGTAGCATGAAGTTGGCTTTGGAGAAGTTTTCTATGGCGGTTTCCTTAGTCGCGCGTGGGGGTGGGATGTGGATGTTAAGGGTGATTAGCTTATGGTCAGATGTGACTAACGAGGGGGTGACCATAGGTGTGGAGCATCGATTTCCCATGTTGGTAATGACCAGGTCTAGGATATTGGAGCCCCTGGTGGGACTATGGATTAGTTGATCCAGGGCATTGGAATTTATGAATTCCAAGAACCGTTGGGCAAAGGTGTTGGTACATGAGTAGCTTTCCCAGTTAATGGCAGGGTAGTTAAAATCACCCACTATTAGGGTGTTTGGTTCTATCTTAATATTTTCCAGTATGTTTAGAAAGGTGTAGTAAGAATCTTGGGTCATGGTGGGGGATCTGTAGTAAGCTACAATTTGGATTGCAGTATTACCTAGTGTTAGTTGCACCTGGAGAATTTCAGACGCATTGTGTTGGGCAACTAGCCTGGTGGTGTGAATATCCTTGGTGAATATTGACACTCCTCCACCTTTAGTGTTTCGGTCTTGCTTTGGTGGCCGAAAAGTGTGGTAAGAGTTGTAGCCTGGTATTGCAGAGGTGCTCTCTGGAGCCTTGAACCAGGTCTCAGTTACTGCACAGATATTGATGTTCTCCATTTTTAGGAGTGCCTGGAGAGAGTGCATTTTGAGGTTGATGAATCTGGGCATCTTGGGGCAATGTAGCAATTGCCTCATGTACACGGACAACCCTCTGCCCCTACCACCCAACACTACAACCTACGAGAGATGCACTTATCTAGCCAAACTGGAGGTAAAGCTCTCTCCAACCAAGACTGAATGTGACAGTCAAGAGGAGAAGGTAAACACTTGCACCACACCACACTCATCACATAGTCTCACTAAACCTACACCATCAAAATCCACATATAGAAACACAAAAACATTCGTGGAGGCTCTCAATAATAATCTGCTCAAGCAACAGAGACCTCCAAAGCAGAAACGCAAGCAGCCTCCACCCCCCTAACACAACCTAAATGACACATAGCCCACAGACTCAGTGTGCCACTCAACAGCAGCCCATAAGACATAACAACGTACCAAACACACTAGTCATAGGTGACTGTATAGTCAGACACACTGATGTCCCACTCACTAGGCTAAACAAGGAGAAGGTCACTGTCACCTGCCTGTCTGGTGCCAGGATCCGCCATATAACCCACACACTCAGGTCACTCCACAACAAGTATAAATATGACTCTGTCATTGTCCATGTTGGTGTGAATGACCTGAGATGTACCTCCCTGGACTACATGAAAAGAGACATGGAAGAGCTCTCCGATCTTGTAGCCCAGGCAGGTATGACCCTAGCTCTGAGTAGCATCCTGCCATTGCCCAGAATAATACTGCAGTACAAGGACAAAATGATTGACTTCAACAATTGGCTAAGCTTCTGGTGTCATTCTAAGGGGATCCAGTATCTGCCTGGGACGACATGATTGACAGACCATGATGCTTTGCCAGAGATGGCCTGCATCTGTCACCCCTGGGATTCTGGATACTGGCTAAGGCCCTTGCCACCCCTATTGTGCCTTTTGTAGGCAAGGTGCAAATGACAAATTCACCACTGTAACAGGAAAAGGCAAGCAAAAACTGAGGGTAATGCTACTCAGTGCTAGAAGTCTAAATTTCAAAATGCACTCCCTCGAGGCACTCCTTAAAATGGAGAACATCAATATTTGTGCAGTGACTGAGACCTGGTTCAAGGCTCCAGACAGCACCCCTGCATTACCAGGCTATAACTCATACCACACTTTTCGGCCACCTAACCTGGACCAAAACACCAAAGGCATCCGAGGTTATCCAAGTGCAACTAACTCTAGGTAAAACTGCAATCCAAATTGTAGCTTGCTACAGATCCCCCATCATGTGCCAGGATTCCCACTCCTCTTTTCTTGATATACTATAAAACATTAGGGTTCAACCAAACACCCCAATAATGGGCGATTTCAACTACCCCACCATTAACTGGGAAAACTACTCATGTACCAACTCCTTTTCTCAACACTTCCTGGAATTCATAAATTCCAGTGCCATGGATCAACTTATCCACACCCCCAACAGTATCCTAGACCTAGTCATTACCAACATGAGTGACTGGTGTTCCACACCTGAAGTCAACTCCACGTTGGTCAGATCCCACCATAAGCTAATCATCCTATATATCCACATCCCACCCTCACCCCCCATTAAGGAAACCACAGTAAAACATTTCTCCAAAGCCAACTTCATGCTTCTTAAGACAGAAGTGGTGAACTTCATGACACCCATGCAGATGGACGATACAGTTATGACTGCTGAATCACACAAATGCACTCTATAGGCACTTACACGAGTGCATGGATCGTGTTATCCCAAACAGAACCAAGACACTATCCTCCAAAAAAGGAAGCCAACCTGGTGGTCCCCTGTCATAAACAAACTCTACAACAGAAGGAAGAAACTGTTGCAAAAGAGAGTAAAATCAATGAGTGGAGGAGCTCCCTGGTCAGCCTGAGTAAGAAGCTGAGATCCCTTATAAGATCCTCCAAATCTAGCTACGAAAACAAAATCGCCACTGATTCGAGGGACAACCACAAAGCATTCTATAGCTATGTCAAGAATCTCAATGGCAACACCCAGATCTACTCTGAGTTACAGCACAACTGCATGAAAATTACAGAACCAAATGATATTGCCAACATCCTGGCAGACAGGTTCAGTGCTAACTTTACCCCCCCTCTCACCCCCTAAAGGGCCCATATCTATACAGGAAGAATGTAGAGTCCCTGTAATCACAACTACGCAGGTAAAAGCTACACTCTCTAAAGCCAGAAACACAGCTTCCATGGGACCAGACAACATCCCAGGTGGCATTTTACATGAACTTCAGAACAAAGTGGCTCCCCACCTAAGCACCATGTTCAATCATAGCCTCACGTCTGGCTTTGTGCCCACTGAATGGCACACAGCAACAGTTATCCTACTCTACAAAGGGGGAGCCACTACTGATCCTGGGAACTATCACCCTATTAGCCTGACGAGCCCGGTCTGTAAGGCCATGGAACATATCATCATGGAACTCATAAACAAGACACTGGTAACCTCCAAACTCTGGACCCCACCCAGTTTGGGTTTGTGAAAGGCAGATCATGCCTCCTGAACCTGATCGACTTCTTTGAGGCAGTCACCAAAGCTGTAGACGAGGGTAAGGTGGTTCACACAGCCTATCTTGACCTTGCCAAGGCTTTTGACACCATACCCCATTCTGGAAGTATAGCTAAACTCACTAAGCTAGGTATAAATCCCTGCATCACAAAATGGATTGCCAACCAGCTCACTGACAGAATCCACAGTGTAAAAGTTGGAGACTAAAAATCTGACTTCAAACCAGTGACAATTGGAGTACCACAGGGTTCAGTGCTGGGACCTCTCCTGTCTGATATCTAATTCTCTGAAGTACAGGCTAATACAGAAGGCCTTTGTCTAAGGAAGTTCATGGAAGACTGCAAATTAAGAGCCATAGTTGAGTCCCCAAATGATGTGGACATCCTACAGAAGGGTCTCACTGAGACAGAAGCCTGGTGTCAGAGCCATGGCCTCAAGCTCAATGCCAAAAAGTGCATTGTCATCCCCTTTGGTAAAAACTCTGTACCCATGAACTACCACATAGGTGTCAGTCTACTTAATGCCAAATGTGTGATAAGAGACCTTAAGACCCAGGTGGACAGTAGTCTCTCCCTTGTAATCACAATGCCACAGTAGTCCGGAAATCCTTCTACGTGGCACACCTCATCACAAAAGGGTTCTCATCCAGGAAAAAAGAGGTAATTGTTCCCCTCTACTCAGCATTCATTAGACCTATTATAGAGTACAACGCCCCTTTTGAAATGTACCTCACAAGACATCTGCAGCAGCTGGAAAGACCACAGAAGTACCTCACAAAGAGGATTACTGGCCTCAAACAGATGCCCTACACTGACCATCTCAAAAAACTCCAGCTTTACTCTGTAGCATATCGCCTACTACGAGGTGATCTCTGCCTAACATTTAAAGCTATGTCAAACCCAGAGCTGTTGGACATGCTACACCTAAAGAAATCTCAATCCCTCCAAGCTACATGCTCTAGTGACCTAAACCTTGTCACCACAATAAACAGGACATGCTGGAGGGATAGATCCTTGTCCCAGAGACTTCCCATAATCTGGAACAAACTACCCATCTATGTCAAGCAAAGTTCCTCATTAGCACTCTTCAAGAAAAATCTTAATGAGTGGATGGGGAATAGAAAATACACTCTGGGGATCACTTCTGTGGCTCTGCTTGACAGGGGCACAGGAAAATAACTTTCTTGGGTGGCGTAAGCCAGGGAACCTTTTTGGCTAGGCTTACTTAGGCCCTAGGGCCAATAGCCTAGTACTTACCTATGAACCTATGAAAAGAGGGGACTCGCATGAATGGCTACTGCCTGGTTACTACTAATGCTGGTCTCACCACAACTTCACTTTTTGGGATACAATGCTCCTTTGCTTCTTCTCTCACCAGAAGCAAAATGTTAGCACCAATCCCAAGAAGAGAAGCAGGTCACAGCCAGTTTGGCAATCCACAGTCTTGTCCTATATGATGCAAAGGTCTGAAGGCTTGTAGCCTTTTTCTGGGGTCTATATTATAAAGTCGACCACTTACTTCATCGAATAATGAAACGTCGATCCGTCATAATCGAACCGTATAAACACCAAATGCTCTAAACAGTGAAATTTAAAAAGTCAAACTCTCATACTAGTCCCACCCCACCGCCCGCTACATGCTACCTACACAAACAAACGAAATAAACCACATACATACAATAACCAAAACCCTACTTCTAACCCTAAACTAAACCCTACTTCTAACCCTACACTAAATCTTACATATACCACCATGTATGCACTTAACTTAACCCGCACCCTAACCCTAAGGTCCATAACTATCGCACACTTACCTTACGGAGCTATACTGCAGAAAGCCAACCATGATGATTCAATGTTTCCGCTTTCGCTCTTCTGGACGATCGATGTTGTCACAGTTCGATGAAGACGGGTCGACGTTTAGGTGTTCAGGTAAGTAAGCGGTCGACTTTCTAATATAGACCCCTTTTCTAGTAGCTGCCTTGAATATCAACCAGACCAATCAGGTACATTAAGCACAGACACTCACTCTCCAACCAGGAACAGTCAGAAATCAATGCACTCGGGGGCGTGGCCAAGGATGAACACAGGATAGCAGTAGATTTCTTCAGCTCCACCAACTTAACTGCACTGACAGGAAATAATTACTTTAAAAATCAACTAATGAAATAATTTTCTTTCTAAATATGTTTGGAATATCAGTTTCTTGAATAATATCTAAAAAAGAAAGAAAATTTCAATAATTTTCCTGTCAGAAATCATCTTGGAAATTTCTCTTTCATCACCTCTGTTCAAAATGAGTTCCAGTAAGGCTAACAGTCAGGATTCCAGCATCAAGAAAGAGCTTCAGTCCTTACTATCAACTATTCAGCAACTAACAACCAAAATGGACAAACTGGATACTAAAATTGATAACTTCATAGAAAAAACTACAAAACAAATGGATTTGTTACATCAAGACTTGCAACAACAGAAGGCTCAGATTACAGGCATAGAAGAGACTGTTAATGATATGGAGAACAGAATCCAGGAAGAAGAAATTAACATTGAGTTTTTGCTGAAGCAGAACACACACCTACAATCCAAACTTGATGACCTGGAAAACAGAACTAGACGCAATAATATTAGGATTTTTGGACTGCCAGAAAATATAGAAGGTAACAACATTACTTCCTTTTTAAATACTTGGCTTCCCAAAACTTTAGACTTGTCAGAAGCATTTTCTTTTGGTATTGAAAGAGCCCATAGGTCCTTATCTAATTTTAACTCTAACAGAAAGTATCCTAGATCAGTTATAGTAAGATTTTTATCATCTTATGACAAGGAGATGGTATTAAAATCTGCATGGGCTAAAGCACCTATTAAAATTAATGAGGCAACTGTGCGTTTTGACAATGACTATTCTTCCTTGGTAATAACTAAAAGAAAAGTTTTTTTACCATTAATAAGAGAGCTTAAGAAAGCACAGTTCAAAACTCATCTTTTATTTCCTTCCAAACTAAAAATCTTTTTACCTGATGGCCCTAGAATTTTTGAAGACTTGGACTCTGCTTTGCTGTATATTAAAAAAAATAAGATATTATAAAAAATAGAAGATATGGAATGGGCGAGTCCTTCGTTAAAGAGGATGGCAACAGGAACTTCTTGGAAGACTTCAGAGAAGCAAAAAAGACTAAAAAACAAATGACATGTTCTATATATTTTTTTTTCCTTCTCTCTCAATCTCTTCAAATACAGTAACTGCATCTCCAGAAAGCCACAAATATTTTAAAGATTTATTCAAAGTCAATTTTCTATGTGCAAAGAACTGTTTTGTTTCATAAATAGTCAAACTCTCTGAGGAACAAATAACATGCTATCAATTAACTTGTTTCTCTTTGTGATAAAGAGACCTAAGGTTAGTAATTTGATACATTTTCTTTCTCTTCTTATTTTAAATAATGGCATTCTTTTTAAACTATGCATCTAGTGAGGGGTGGGGGAGGGCAAGGAGAGAAGTATGATGAAAATATGGAAAAAGTGAAATAACTTATTAGTTCTTTAAAACTATATATGCTGTTTAAACACTGTTGCTAAATATTATACCATGACTTTATTGCTTATACATGATTACAAATAATATGTCATGATATAATTGCAAATAATTAGAACTAAAATAGTTGTAAGTAATATGTTTCATGTTTAACTTTATTAATACAAACAGCAAGTAATATTTCTTTGTAGATACTCTTTGTAGCTTCCTTTTTTCTTTCTTCTCTCTTTCTTTTTTTCTCTACTCTCTTTCTTTTCTTTTTTTTCTCTCTCTCTCTCTCTCTTTCCCTCTTATAAGTACAGTTATATGCTTCTGATAATACTGATATATGTATATAATAAGATTTATATGAGAAAATGAAATGGGGCATATAAAAAAAGTTGTATAATATGTTAAATAACTGTAGGCTTGGTTTCACTGTCATAGAGACTGTAATGACTTGTAAAATACTTCGCAAAGATTTTGCACTGTTTAGTTTCATTTGTATTACTAAATGAATGTCAGTCACTTGCATTTACTAAAATTCCCGCCAGAATGTTAAGGGAGACAATTTGGGATGTGGGTTACCTCGTGAATAGTGTCCTCGAGTTGTTTTAAAAGCTTTAACACTCAGAATACATGCAGAGAAGCTGAATGCAGTCATTTTGAACTTTGACCCCTGATTTCACACTGACACATCTCAGATTCAAGAAGAACACTGTTCCAGGAAGTAGAACTGATGTAAATGTGACTTTGTGATGAAAAATGAACTTTATGACATCTAAATGTGAGTTATTCTTTATAACAACTTACTTATTTAAGATGTAATTTATAAAATATGAAAGTTATAATGATTTTGAATGATTCAGTATGCCATAGTAAACAACTGAGATATTTTAGAAGGCATAGAAGGTAAAACATATATACACATGTTTTTGAAAACTTACATGACTGCAACATATTAATGTATATAAATACTTATGATTTAAACATATATAATGTTATAAATCATTTGACTTATCTAATTGACAAGCACAAGTATCATTATGATTATATCTTAGAAGAAACTGTCATGTGACATATTTTAAAGCAGCAGTTCAGATATATAAAATACAGATGGCTTTCTTCACAAAGATTTATGTATAATTAGGAATTTACATTGCTGTGCAGTATGATTTGTAAACATATGTATGAGTATAAATATTTTATTTAACTGGCAATAATAAGTATGAGAAGAAAGCTTTGGTGCAAGTAATTTAAAGTTTTTAAAACTGTTAACTGCATTTCTATGGCAGAAAGTAGGAATACTCTAATATATGTAATGTCTGAACCATAATAGCCTAAGTTATTGAATCCAAATGAACATAAGAACTTATTTTTACAAACTTTTAATAAACTAATATATAGATATGCCCTCTTTTTTTTTTTCTCTCTCTCCCTCTCTCTCTCTCTCTCTTCTCGGTTCCCATTATCAAGTTTATTAGAATGCTATTTTGATTATGAGCGCATTATACAAAATAGATGTACATAGTAATATGAGCTATTTCTAAATGTTCTTATTTGTTTATATGAAGCTGATTTATAAATTGTTTAGCTTTGTCTTACTAGATAATCTAATTAAATGAGTTTAACTTTAGTTAATAATAGTTAGTATTGAATTGATAAGGTGGCAGCTGAGGTACTGCTGCTTAGGATAGGGGGATAACTTGAGTGGTATGTGCTACTCAAAGTTGGAGTTCTTAACTCCAGGCTGGGTGCAATGTTTAATCCTAATATTATTTTCACCTGTTTATTGTTGTTTGTATATAGTTCTGACATCCACAACACATTTTATAAACTCATTGACACTACAAATAAAAGTGAAGCTTATACAAAATCCCATAAGATTTTCAATAAATACAGCTATAATTAATGGTACACCTAAAGGAGGAGGTATAATATCACTTATTTTGTTAATTGTTATTCTGATTATATGTTTTATATGTTTAAAAAAGCTAAATGATTTCTCTAAAAGGAATTTCTTTAAACATTAATGGACTGAATAACCCATGTAAAAGGGCAAGTTTAATGAGATACATTAATTTGCATAGGGCCAACTTAGTATTCCTTCAAGAAACACATCTCCTGAAAAAGGATATTGATAAATTAGTCACTAATAAATATACAGTCTTGGTTAGTTCAGAACACACTCAGAAAAAAAGAGGAGTGGCTATTTTATGGAATAAAAGTATACCCATACCTAAAACTATTAAGTCTTATAAAGATGATAAAGGAATGTTTTGTATGGTTACAATACAGATTAATGGAAAGACATATACATTAATCAATGTATATTGGATACCAGGAACTGGCATTAATACAGTGAAACACCATCTCAATAAGATCATATCATTTTCTACAGGAGATATTATTTTAGCAGGTGACTTTAATTGTATCCTACATGAAAAAGATACTACTACTATAAGAAAAAGGAAAATTACATCTAATGCAAAACATTTAAAGGATTTTGTTAATTTATATCATTTGAATGATATTAATAATCAGATAGATTCAAAATCATTACCATATACTTTTTTTTCTAACAGATATAAAACGTATTCAAAAATAGATAGAGTCTTTATTTATAACCAGATGGTAACAGACTTAATTAATTCTAAAATCATTTCGTGTCCTATATCAGATCATAATTCAATCGTCTTTGAGTTTATGATAAAAAGTACTTATAATGTTCAGATCAAAAGGATACCAGCATACTTAACTTAACTAAAAGACTATAAAGATTATATACTTTCAGAAGTGCAACATTTTTTAGACTTAAACAATACACCTGAAGTCTCCATTGTTTATGTTTGGGATGCTTTAAAATCATATTTATATGGACAAAGTATCAGATAGTATAATAATAAAAGGAAATCTTGGGACAAGGAATTACTAGATATTCAAAGCAAATTAGACTCTTACAAACATAATAATAAAGAAAATATTATGGAGAAAAAAGTAATTGAAGAAATAAATAAATTAAATGAGAAATACAAAGAAATTTTAACTCATAACGTTAAAATAACATTAGAGAAATATAAGTTTTTGTCTTACTCAATAAGTCCCAAATACTTACATAGACTTAAAAATAAACAAAAAGGTTGAATAAACAAAATCATATCAAAGAAATTTTCTCTCCAAGGAAAAAGAAGACTGTTTCTAGTTTACCAGAAATATTAGATGAATTTAGAAATCACTTTCACATAATTAATCATAATAACATTAACATGGAGCCTAAAGATAAAATAAAGAAATTTATAACTACAAACATGAACAAAAAACTTAATAAACAACAGACTAAACTAATGGATAAAAATATTTCATATACAGAGGTTATTACACAAATAAACAAGCTTAAATCAAACAAAGCACCAGGTAATGATGGTATTATACCAGAGATCTATAAAATTCTTCCCAAAAGTACTTACTCATTAATACATAAGGTTTTTATTTTGGCCTAAAATGAGTTAACAACTCCCCCATCTTGGCAATACACATTTATTTCACCAATTTTAAAACCCAATAAAGACCCAACCAGATGCACTTCATATAGACCTATTTCATTACTTAATATTGACTATAAAATGTTTATGAGTATTTTTGCTGATAGATTAAAGACAATTATCCCAGGCATTATAGATATAGACCAGACAGGCTTTATTGTAAATAGAAATACTTTTGATAATATAAGGAGAACTTTAACGTTAATTGATTTTGCAAATAGGAAAAAGAAAGATTTAACACTTATTAGTCTCAATATAAGTTCAGCATTTGATTCAGTAAGTTGGGACTACTTGTTTATCTTACTGAAGTGCACAAACTTCTCAGATGCATTTGTAAATCTAATTGAACATCTATATAAAGGAGCATTGGCTTACATTAAGATAGGAACATATGTCTCACAAAAATACCCATTTTAAAAGGTACAAAACAAGGGTGTCCACTCTCTCCACTATTATTTACTTTAATAATGGAGCCTTGGGTTAATTTGATCAGAAACAGTACTGATATAGAAGGATTTGATATAGATGAAAATACAATATCTAAAATTCAACTTTTTGCAGACGATGTTCTAATTACATCAGCAGGATCTAACTCTTCTATGCAGTCCTTATTTGATAAAATGATGGATTTTAAAAATATCTCTGGTTTAATATTCAATGAAGAAAAAACTAAAATATTACCAATATACACACAAAATAATGTCCTCATTAATGATTTTAACAAATATATACCCAACTCAGGTCAGATAACTTACTTAGGTATAATATTAACTAAAGATATCAAATCTATTATACATAATAATTATAGTACCTGTCTTCTTAATATACAAAATCTTTTCAATAGTTGGAACAATATGTTTTTTACCATGGAAGAGAGACACACAATTATTAAAATGATAGTATTCCCTAAGATATTATACTTAATACAATCAATAATACTCCCACCTACAAAAATAATTATTAAGAAATTGAACTCATTAATGTTAAATTTCTTATGGGCACCTAATAGACCTAGGATTGCATTAAAGAAACATACTAATAGCTGGTCTCAAGGGGGCATTTCATTTCCAGACTTAGGTTCATAGGTTCATAGGTTCATACTAGGCTATCTGCCCGAGGGCATTTACAAGCCTAGCCCATAGTTTTGCTTACACCCCTTTAGTATGGGGAACTATACCCATTATTTTGCTGTGCCTCTGTTGAGCAGTGACACTGAGGTAATCCCTGGGGTATATCTGCGATCTCCCATCCATTGGTCAAGATTTATCTTGAACAAGGCCAGCGAGGTGCTCTGCCTCACATATACCGGGATTTTATTCCACAGCATAGGGAGTCTTTGGGTGATGAATATATCCCTCCAGCACGTCCTATTAATAGCCGTGTCAAGGTTTAAGTCTCCCGCCTTGTGACTCTGACAGATCTAGATTTTTGAGGTGAAGCATATTCATCAAATCTGGGTTTGACATGGCCTTGTATGTTAGGCAAAGGTCACCTCTGAGCAAGCCGCGACTGAATAGAGCTGGAGTTTTTCAGTCAGGCAGCATAGGACAGATGTTTGAGACCCTTTATCCTTTTGGTGAGGAACTTTGTGGCCTCTCCAGCTGCTGCAAGTGTCGGGTCAGATACATTCGAATGGGGCATTGTACTCAATCATTGGTCTGATGAGTGATGAGTATAGGGAGACTATGACCTCCCTTGATCTAGATGAGAATCCCTTCATGATAAGGTGGGCAATGTAGAAGGTCTTCCTAACTACTTTAGCTACATGGGTGTCGAATGACAGACTACTATCAACCTGGGTCCCCAGGTCCCTGATAACTTCTTCTGTGCTCAGTGGATTGCCACCTATTTGGTAGCTAGGGGGTAACCTTGTTTTTCGAAGGGTATGACTATGCATTTTTGGCATTTAACTTTAGGCCATGGCTCTGGCACCAGTTATCCGTTTCTGTGAGACCCTTCTGAAGGATATCTGTGTCAGATGTGTTTTCTACTATGGCACCCAGTTTGCAGTCATCTGCAAACTTTGTCAGCCATAACCCTCCTGTGTTTGCTTGTACTTGGAAAAGTAGATGCTAAACAAGAGTGGGCCCAGGACTGAGCCCTGTGGTACACCACTTGTGACAGGCTTTGAGTCTGACATGGCGCCAGCAACTCTGACCCTGTGGGTTCTGTCACTCAGCCAGTTTGCAACCCATCTTGTGATGTATGGGTTAACATTTAAGCTGATGAGTTTTTCAATGATACCCGAGTGGGGTATTGTATCGAAGGCCTTCCAGATCGAGGTAGGCTGTATGGACTGCCTTTCCCTCATCAATGGCTTTGGTGACTGTTTCAAAAGTCAACCAAGTTTAGAAGGCATGATCTGCCTTTGACAAAGCCAAACTGGGATGGATCCAAAGTCTGCAAATTCCTATGTCTTTATTTATGAGGTCCATTATGATCCTCTCCATGGCTTTGCAGATAAGGCTTGTCAAGCTAATGGGCAGTAATTTCAGGGTCGGTGGAGGCACGCCTTTATGAAGTGGGACCACAGTTGCAGTGCGCCACTCCTGGGTACGTATCCAGAGGTAAGACTATGATTAAACAGCTGTCCTAGCTGTGGGTTTAATTCCTCGTTGAGTTCGTGGAGCACACAGCCGGGACACCATCAGGTCCCATGGATGCTGTGTTTTTGCTTTGGAGAGAGCAGTTCTCACTTGGGCGTTGGAGATGTTTGGGGGCTGCAATCGCTTGGTATAGATATCTCTCCTTTTGGGAGGGGGAGAAGTTTGCACTGAACCTGTCAGCCAGTATGTTGGCAATGTCTGTAGGATCAGTAATCTTCGCATCATTTTGAACTAGTTCTGAGCATATCTGGGAGTTTCCTCCCAGGTTTCTAACATAGCTAAAGAAGGCCTTATGATTGTCTTTTGAGTCTTTAGCTATTTTTCTCTCAAAATTTGCTTTGGATGATTTTATGAGAGCTCTTAGTTGTTACTTATAATGATCAAGGGTGTCTTACCTTTTAAGGATTTTGCTCTATCTTGTAGTAGCTTCCTCCTTTTGTTGTAGAGTTTGTTTATGGCTGGGGTCCACCAGACTGGACGCTTGCCTTTGGTACAAAGAGTCTTTGTTTTGCTTGGGATTGCCTTATCCATGCAGTCCTGCAGGTGCTGGTAGAAGGCATTTGTAAGTGATTCAGCGGCTTGAGTACTGTTTTCTGCGGCTCGGGGCCTTAAAGGAGACCACACTAGTCTTTAGAAGTGTGAAGTCGGCTTTGAGAAGTTCTTTACTGTGGTCTTTTTTATTTCAGGTGGGGGTGGGATGAAGACCTCCAGTGAGATTAGTTTGTGATCTGATCTCACCAGTGAGGGGTATACTTCCGGTGTTGAACATTGTGCTCCCATGTTCGTGATGATGAGATCAAGTATGTTTTCTCCTCTTGTGGGGATGGTGACTAGTTGTTCCATGGCATTTGAGTTTATGAATTCCAGGAACTTTTGGGCTAGGGTGTTCGGGCTTGAGTAGTGTTCCCAGTCTATATTAGGGTAATTGAAGTCACCTAGTATGATGGTGTTTGGTGATACATTTATCCCCTCTAGTGTTTTCAGGAAGTTATTACTTTATTAATAGATCAGTCATATGTTGCAAGATGGAAAGATTACTGGAAACTAATTAGTATTCACTTCATGAAAATCTCTTTAATACATAAAAATATTATTGTAAATAACCCCATGTTATGGTTACTAAAAGAATTTTGTACTTCATCCATTACACCAAAATATATAGTTAGTTACCCATTAAACATTATTATCAGTTATCGTAATTTTATATTCATGCATCCTAAGTATAAGGAATGGAATTTTATTCTATTCCCTATAATGTATACACAGGGTATGCTTTTGTCAACCACCTCTGAAAGAACTCTTTTAGTCACAGAGAATGATCTAAAGTATTGGTATCAGTTGCTGTCTGATAATAAAGTAAAACATTTAGACTTCTTAAAGCAAGAATTTGATTTGAGAGAAACATGTTGGTTAGAAATTCAGACTTTTAGACAACATCTTATTAATAAAATTGATTTAATGTCTTTAACAGTTAAAGAATCTGTTCCAATACTGATTGATTACTTGATATTAAATTTACAACATAGCGTTTCTGATAAAGGTAAGCTCTCATACATACATAAAATTATCAGAGAAGAAACTCATTACAGTTCAGATACTTACTGGAATTATTTCATTTCCATTAATGGTGAATCACCAAAACAACAAGATAAACAATATATATTAGAATCTGCTTATAAAACTACTTCTTCCATTAATTGGAGACTTTTTACTTGGAAATTTTTACATAGATCCTTCTATACACCTTTAATGATGAATAAAATAAATAATAAAGACAACTTATGTAAAAGATGTAATGTAGAAATAAATGCTGATTGGGCACATATGTTTTATGACTGCATAAAATTGAAAGAATATTGGAAGTTAATCAATGATTTTTTGCAGGCCCTTTTCACAGATAATTTCATTGTTTCTAAATCACTTATATTATTTAACACACCTGTTCCTAAAAGTGTTAAAAAAGTTAAACTTCCCTTATTATGGTCTATTCTAGCAGTGGCTAGAAAAATAATAACCAGAAATTGGATTTCAGATACCCCTCCTTCATTTAATGAATTTAAAAAAGTTATGACTGAAGTGTGTCATATGGAATTGATGACAATAAAATCAAGAACTACTAGAAAAACGATTCCAAGATGGCTGCTGACTAGATTGGTCCCTACTCTCTGAGCTCCTCACAGCTAATTAACCTTTAGTAATTTTTATAACTTTATATCAAACTTTTTCCTCAGTTTTTTTTCAAAAAACATTTTTTAAATCTTTTTCTACGTATTTGGATTATTTTTGGCTTGGAATTTCTTATCCTGGGACTTATTTTACCTCAGAACAACTCTGATATTACATCTGCTGGGCCACCTCCTGCTTCAGGCTATTCCTGGATCCTGACATCCTGTCAAGTGCACTTCATTCCTGGTCATGGCTACAAAATCTGACTCCATGGAGACTCAACCTACAAAGGCCAAATTTTCTTCAATGCTCTCTCCTGAAAAAGACTCCAGTTCAAAAAGATTAAGGACATCCAAACAAACTACTGAAACTTCTAAAGTAAGTAATAAAGACTTAATTGACTCAAACTTTCACTTAGAGGAATTAAAAGTAGCATTAAAGCCTATCCAAAGTGCCATCCAAAACTTTTCAGAACAGTTTGCAGATTTTAGTAAAACTTTAAAACAAATAAATGACAGAATGGATATGATAGAAAATAGAAATACAGCTCTAGAGATAAAAACTGATACATTGGAAACTGTTCTTAAATCTAAAGATAAAATTATTTCTGATATACAAACTAAGCTGCTGGATTTGGAAGCCAGAAGTAGAAGAAATAATATCATTATCCGTGGCTTGCCAGAATCTTATGACAATAAAAATTTATTATCTGTGACTAAAGACATTTTTGAAGCACTGTTAAACTGTGAAACATCCTCAAAGCCTATAATTGTAGAGCGAGCACATAGAGCTTTACGTTCCAGACAAGATTCTTCTTCACCAAGGATTATCTATACTAAATTACTAAACTTTCAAGACACTTTCCAAATACTGGAGACAGCTAAAAGTAAAAAACAATTTATATGGAAATCTCACAAACTGTCATTTTCCCAAGATCTTCCTTCTCAAATAAAAGTAAACAGACAAAAACTTGCACCTTATTGTGCTGACTTGATAAAAAGAGGAATAAGATTTCGTATGGCTTATCCAGATACTTTGTCTTTTATAGTTAATGAAAAAAGATTTGTGTGTTCTGAACCAAAAGAGGCTAAAGACATTTTTGTTAAAACATTTAAAAAGCTTCCAGACAATGTGTCATAATATGTTACTCTGAATGAGTTTTAAATGTGATATATTACAGTCATATTTCATGTTTTAGAACACATATGTCTGTTATTATCTAACTTTATTTTTCCTTTTTCCCTAAATATGTTAAACGGAATGGAGATATTTTTTTACTTGTGATTAACAAGGATTAATATACCTTAGATGCATATGTTTTGCAGTCATGTGAAATGTGGTCATGTTTTTTTTTTTTTTTTAGCTGCCATATAGCTATTTTCTCATTATTCACGAAGAAAATTCAGTTTCTTTTTAGTTTGTGTTAAAAAGTTCCCCTTGCAGTTGTGCGGTTGTTGGAGGGAGAATTTTGCGCATCTCGAGACCTCCTGAAGAGAAAATCTTCTCCTGAAGCATCAGATGCATCTGTATTGCAGCACGCACCTTCTAGGAAAGCTCGGAAGATGTGGGTGACGTCATCATTCACTGCGGACAGCTGATAGCGCCACATATGTAGTGGTGTGTATTGTAAAGGACTAGTAAGCGGTGAAAAAGTATTTTATTTCTATTTAAACACTGATAGAAGTATTATAAAGATGCGATGTGCATTTTTTACTTCAGCGGAGGTTATTTTCATTTCTTTATAATGTTTATCCACATTTTCCGTTTTAACTCACCAATCTGAGTAAAGGCACTCAGTGTCAAATGCGGGCATATGTTCAACCATTAAGACAGGTTAGTCCTATTGTTTACAGCCACGCAAGAGTGGATTAACAAACATAAGCATTTTAAAGTTATAGTAGTATTAAATAATACATTTTTACTTCATTGCCTGCTTGTTTGTTTAGTAGTTTGATATATTTTAATAAATATATTGTGGGGAGAATGTGCATTTAAGTTATGATTAAGAAACTATTGCACTCAGTTGAAATTTAGATAGGTTTGAATCTGAGCTTGTTGGCTATAATATACATGTTATGAATGACTTGATTGAATGTCTTAGATCTTGCTTATTTTGTTTTGGCTTGGCAAGGGTTATACAGAAGAAATATATTTCGTGTGTGAAATATTTAATATTCTGTTGCCATGTTACTTTCTTATATTTTAAAAAGGGCAGTTTAACCTTATATAAAGTAGATTTAATGTCACTAATATTTTAAAACAAATCTTTCAAAATATATAAATTTGCAACAGTTTTCAAGAGACTAGGTATTGTTCAGTGTTTTTGTTTGTGTCCATATTTTGTCACTAGATGGCGACAAAGTACATGCATTATATAGTAGAATACTGAGAGATATTACTAATACCAACAGTCTTGGCAGTTAATTTTTATTTATATGGGTTTGAATCATAAAATCTAAGTCTCATAGAGAAAATACTTGCCACATTAGAAGTAATTTGAAACGAATATACTCTAATTTCAAACATGTCTTGTATTAGCTATTCTCTAAATGAATACTGACAAAGTCATTGCAGTTAATTATATGAATATAGGTAATTGTGTTAGCTTGTTTTGTTTTACTCTATTTATAGTTATCTTTTTATATATAATTAAGATACCAGCTTATATATGATATATTTACAGATACTTTCTCATAAGTTTATTAATATATACAGTAATGTGATTATATTAGTCTTTTAATAGTAACATATGTTATTTTAAATTTGTTTGATTCTTATCATAAATATTCATTATACTGATATGTTAAATACTTGAGGAAATTCATTTATCACTATATAGTTTTTATCTAAAAATAGGAGCTTGTAGTTAATTATATTAAGTAGGGATTGAATATGTTGGACATCTTGAATTTAGTTTGTATTGTAAATAGGTTTAGTAATGTATTACTAATTTTAATTTTTGTTAGGTTAATATTGAGTATTCTCTATACAAATTTCATACTTTTACGATCTCAAATTTCACCATTTAATTTATTTACATTCCATCTTCCTTTATCATTAGGTGTTTGGTGGGTAGGCACTAGGGTTAGGATAAAGGTTATGAATAAATCTCATAATACTTTTGATATTATTTTTCTTTTACAGGAGATTTTTACTAATGTGATGTCTTTTTTAAATACTGTTCATTTAAAATCTGTTTTTTTTAGCTTTTTCAAATGTACTGATTTAATTGTGGTTTGGACTCTAATCTGTGGTTTCTGGGCAGTATCAATAATAATGGGAAGATTAGAATATGCCATTTGACTTAATACTAGATTCCTGGAACGTTAGAGGTATTCAAGACAAAGCAAAAAAGTCATTATTGTTCCATTTGATTTTCAAGTCACAAGCCAATATTTGTTTTATTCAGGAATCACATATCCCTCGTCTTGATTGGAATAAAGAGAGTAACAAAAAATGGATCAGGAAGATTGTAGCTTCAGGGGATTCATCAAATTCCAGAGGAGTAGCAATAATTATTAAGCAAAAATTTTTGGGGAACATAATAGATGAGAAATTTGATAATGATGGTAGATGGTGTTTATTTACTACTTCCATTCAGGGTCTTGATAAACCTCTTTTAGTTTTAAACTTATATGGCCCATGTAACTCACAACATTTGTTTATTTTAAAGATTCATAAAATTCTCACATCATATAAAGACCACTATATTATAATAGGTGGGGATTGGAATGCAGTAATAAACCCAGAAATTGATCGTTCTCGCTCTGTTGTCCCCAACAACTATCAATCAACTATGGCTCTTAATGATTTGATGGAAGACTATAGTTTAATGGACCCAATACATACTGTTAAATTCCCAAATAGAAGTGATATTTATACATACTACTCTAAATGTTACCATTCATGGTCCAGATTGGATTTTTTTCTAATTTCTGATTCTATCTCAAAATATATTTTAGATTTTAATATTGAACCTAGATTCTTTTCTGATCACTCAAGAATTTTGCTAAATCTAAACATAAATAATAATACTAAAAATAAATGCAATATGAACAAATGGTCTTTAAATAACAATTTATTACAAAATGAAGAAATTTGTAAACAATGTTCTGAAATTTTACATGAAATGGAGATCAATTTGGAAACATCAGATATCCCCTATGACATACAATGGGCAGCTTGTAAAGCGAGATTAAGAGGCTTATTTATCAGTAAAGCGACCTATTTTAAAAAACTTTACTCTAAGAAAGAGGAGTTTTTAAAATCTAGAATTCTATCCCTGGAAAAACAACTTAGAACAAAATATGATTATTCTATAGAAAAACAAATTCTCGAAGATCAAAAAGATTTAATTTTACTTCATCAACATAATCTATCTTTAGTTGAACAAAAATTACTGGCTTCATACTCAGAATGGGCTCAGGTTCCCTCTAAACTACTAGCTAGAATTATTACAATTAACGTTAATAGACCTAAATTAGCATCTTTGTCTTATAACAATAGATTATATAACACAGATGAAGAAATTATCTAACTTTTTACTATTCTTTTTACTGATCTATATTCAAATTCTCCTAATGCTGGTAATGAGAACAATATAGAAACCTTCCTAAATTCTCTGCAATTTCCTAAACTAAATGATACCCAACAAAGCTTACTTTCAGCACCTATATCCTTACAAGAAATCTCAGATTCAATTGACAATCTTAAATCAGCTAAATCTCCTGGCCCGGATGGATTCACTCCGGAATTTTTCAAAACCTTCAAAATGGTAATTCTTCCCTTTCTTTTCAAGGTATATAACTATATAAGACTCAATGACATCTCAGATATTCATTGGAATACTTCTAAAACTATCTTAATTTTGAAAAGTAATAAAGAAAAATCTGATCCAGCTAACTATAGACCCATTTCTTTAATAAATATAGATATTAAGATTCTATCATCTATCTTAGCTAATAGATTGAAAAAAAATTTACCCTCAATTATCTCTAAAGATCAAGTCTGGTTTCATGTCTCGCAGACATGCTTGGGACAACACATTGTCCTTAGAGTCTATCATTCACCTTATTAAAAAAGATGCAAACCCATTATATGCACTGATCATGGATGCATCAAATGCTTTTGACAGAGTCTCTTGGAATTTTCTTTTTCAGACCATGTCTTGTTTTAATATTCCTTCATTCTTCTTAAACTTCATTAAAATATTATACAAAGACATGTATACTAGACTCTACATTAATGGTCATTTTTCATCTCCTATAAAGATCACTAGAGGAACAAGACAGGGATGTCCACTATCTCCTTTTCTCTTTAATATTTATTTAGAACCTTTATTGTTATATATTATTCAAAATACTTTTCACAATGTCCCTAGAATACTTAATACCAAAATTTATTTCTCAGCCTTTGCTGATGATCTAATAATTTACTTTCAAACTCCTATTTCTGACTATAGAAAAATAACTAACTCTATTAATTACTTCTCTTCAGTTTCGAATTATCTTTTAAACTCTTCCAAAACTTATATATTTCCTTTAAATCATTTGGTACATAATACATGTCTGTTTTCGGACCATCAGTTCCAGTTTACTTATAATATAAAATACTTAGGTATCAACATAGAGCACAATAATAAATCATCTTTTCAAAATAATATATATAAAATTTGGAATTTGATGTTATCTGATATAAACAGATGGCAGCTTCTGAATCTCTCGCTTTTATCAAAAGCTGCGATAATTAAAATGAATATTTTGCCTAAATTCCTTTATCAATTTATCCGATCAGATAATTCCGAAATCTTTCTTTGACTATGTAAACAAGACATTGGCTAAATTTTTATGGTTCCCCAAATCTGTCAGAATTTCATATTCCAGACTATCAGTTTCTAAGGACAAAGGATGTCTGGGTCTTCCTAACTTGTATCTCTATTATCTGATAGTTTCATCCAACAAACTCTTCACCATATCTAATTTCAAAAATATTACTCATATAAATCACTCTTTATGGATGGAATTATGGTATAAATACATCATTTCTAAAAATATAAATCCAGAAGCTCTTCCCTTTATCTCTTTGGACAACATTTATACCAAAAATGTATCCATCTTTATTAAGCAAAAAATCAATGCCTTTCAATCTTTACTAAAAATGTGCAATTTAGATAAGATCTCTCATTATATACAACCAATTCATCTAAACCCAAATATAATGATTGATAATAAACCTTTTGATTTAACAAAATATCCTCTTATAAAAAATCTAAAAATTGGAGACATCTTGAAGCATCTTGACCTTCCTTTACCTGTTTGGTGTGGGTCATTGAAAGTTAATTGGAACTATTCACCCGTTCTTCGTCAATTAAGACAAATAATCAAAAGTAAGTTTTTATGTATAGACCCAACAGAACTTCAAATGAATAATCTCAACACAATTATCAAAATGATATCTTCATCAGATAAAATGCTCTCAAATTCCTACAAGTTGATAAAGAGCTTAACGATAGTAAACAACTATCTTTTATCTAATACATGGCTGAATTATAATTATAAGATTTCTGAGTCTCAAAAACTTTTGGCTATCAGACATACAAAGGAATTTATCCCTTTTAAAAAACTATTATATACGCAATTAATGATTTATAATGATGTCTATTATACCCCTTATAAATTAAATAAATTCAATCCAAACAAATCTTCATCATGCCCTTGTTGCTATCATCCCCAAGCTGATATACTTCATATTCTGTGGTATTGTCATTTTTCTCATAGATTATGGACTTCTCTGAAAGTCAGACTACAAAGAATGGGATACCATAAATCTACGCTGTCCTGGGAATTTGCTATTCTTCATATTCCTTTAACCCATCTACCAAAATTAGACACTCATGTTATCATTTTTATTTGCTCTTTATTAAAACTTTACATTACACAAAATTGGCTTGATCGCACCAAACTAAATTGGGTAACCTTTCAAAAAATGGCTTATTCATATATTGATGCACAAGGGAACATAGTTAGAAGTCCAAATAAAAAGGCATTAAAGAATCTGGTATTAGAAAAAGTGTTAAATATTATCAATAGTTAATGTCATCACATTGAGTATTGTTTCATGATGGTATTTTTCTTACAGTGTTTTTTTTTCTTTTTTTCCTTTCTTTTTATCTGTTCAGGATACCTAACTTGTATATAGTGTATATATTTAGTAATGTTTTATTATTATTGTTATATGTAAACTCTCCTGAATGATTGTCTTTTAGTTATGAGTTGAAATATTCTTATTCAATTCTACTTACATGTACAAAACTCCTAAATGTCTGTTTTATAAAATAAATAAAAATTTATTGAAAAAAAAAAAAGAACTACTAGAAAAACATCTTATTATATTATATGGGATACTTTACAAAACCTGTTAAAAAAAATCTTAGTTTCAATAGCATGACATTATAGTTTAATCAATTGATTTGATTTGTAGTGGATGTCTTTGTAAATACTTTGGTTATTTTATTGAATGTTATAACTATTTCTATTTTAATTGCTTGTATAAAATTGTTATCAAACTCAAATTCGACATCCACATTAATCAAACTATTAAGACCGTTAACAAGAAACTGGGGTCACTATATAGAATCAAATCCTTTCTAACACCAATTGCAAAAGTAACCATTGCCCGCTCGCATTTACTCTCTACCCTTCTATACGCCTCCCCAATGTTTACCAACCTTAATAAATCTGACCTAAATAAACTATCCTGCTCCTACAATCATATAGCCAGATTTGCAACTGGTAAACCATACAGAACCCATCATTGTATTAACCTAAAATACCTCGGCTGGTTAGAACTCCCAAACCTTCTCCAGCAGAACCAACTCATTGAGGCATTCAAAATACTCAAACACCCCGAAAAGTCTCCAGCACTGGAGAACTTAATCATACCATACATCAATCTAAATAGCCTTCGGTCTTCGTGCAGGACACTTATTCAAACAGTTAAATCCTGTAACTCTGGAGGCGATGCTCTATTTGACAATGCCATTGGTAAGATATGGAACTCCCTCCATCCCAGTATCACCACCATTACCTCCCTACCCCACTTAAAAAAAAGTCTAACCCACCATTTCCAGTCTCCCTGGCTTTGCCAATGCTCATATCCAGATTAACTTCTTCCTAAAAGCTTACTTCTTTTCCCCTCTATCAAGCAATCTCCTTCTTTTGTACCCTCCGTGACCTTCTCTCTCACCCCCTTAAGATTTTTTTTTCTCTTTCTTCTTTCTTCTTTTTTCTACCTAACACTCTTCTTACACCTGTTAAATGATGACTACCTAGAATAAGTATAATTTACGCTGTTGTTTGTGTCTATTTGGTTTAACAATGATGTCTTGTCTATGAATGCTATCCAGCAGATACATTTCTTTATTTTTTTATTTAATTACATATATGATATGCCCTTTTTCTCTAACTTTGTTTGTTACTACAATAAGTATTAATATGTATCTATGTAACTTGTATGTAATTTACTGTAAAGTGGAGCTTTTCTCCCTGGGCCTCCGCTGAAAATGGACATATATCCAGTCGGATTCTCCCGGTCAACAAATGTAAAATAAATAAATAAATAAATTTTATATGTTAAAAACAATAAACTTGTTTTAAAAAAAAAAAGAAATAAATGCACTCTGCTCCTACTCTCACCAGAATTAGAATATGAGCACAGATTCCAAGCTGTCACATATAAAACAGTTATTAGGCTTTCTGGTGATCAGCAGTCTCCAGCAAATAATGTAACTGCACTCCTTCTGTCACCAGGAGAAACCAGAAGCACTAAGCCCAAGATGACTACTGAGAGGCAGAATGTGGGCTCTACAATAACTGGTGGTCTTGCAATAGATGCTTAAAGGTAAGATGAAAAAAAAGGTTTATCCTAAACACTGCAGTGTGCACTAAGGAGTTAGATATGAAAGTGGGTAACTTAAGCTTTAGCTGTCTAAAAAGCTAAGTTTTAGTGGAGAGGCACTATTTTTAAAAGAGCAAGATAGATTGAAAGGGGATGGGCCATACCTCTTAACCTCTTAGAGAAAGAAATCTGGACAAAGGCATAAATAAAAGTGGGACAAACTTATTAAGTTCAGTTTATCCAAATCCAGCTCCAGGCAAGTGACAAGTGGAGTACCTCAGGGTTCAGTCCTGGGACTGCTCTTGTTTGGCATCTACTTCTTTGAAGTACAGGCCAACACTGAGGGACTCTGCCTAGCAAAGTTCACAGATGACTGCAAATTGGGAGCCATTATTGAATCCCCAAATGATGTGGATATTCTACAAAAGGGCCTTACAGAAACAGATGCTTGGTGCCAGAGCCATGGGGTTAAGATCAATGCCAAGAAATCCCCTTTGGGAAAAGACATGTACCCATGAATTACCACATAGGTGGCAGTACACTAAACACCAAAAGTGTGATAAGAGACTTAGGGACACAGGTGGACAGTGGTCTCACCTTAGATAACCACATCGCCACAATAGTCAGGAAATCCTTCTATGTGGTACACCTCATCACTAAGGGCTTTTCATCCAGAAAAAAGGAGGTCATTGTCCCACTGTACTCATCCCTCATTAGACCCATTATAAAATACAATGCCCCATTTGGTATGTATCTCTCAAGACATCTGCAACAACTGGAAAGGCCACAGAAATACCTCACTAAAAGAATCACAGGCCTAAAGCAGATGCGCTATGCTGACCATCTAAAAAACACCAGCTATACTCTGTTACAAATTGTCTACTCAGAGGCGATCTCTGCTTAACATACAAGGCCATGTCAAACCCAGAGCTGTTGGACATGCTACACTTAATGAAATCCCAATCCCTCAGAGCCACATGCTCCAGGGATCTAAACCTTGTCATCACAATGAACAAAACATGATGGAGGGATAGGTTCCTGACACATGGACTCCCCAGACTCTGAAATAGACTGCCCATACATGTCAAGCAGAGTGCTTCCTTGGCCCTCTTCAAAAGGAACCTTGATGATTGGATGGGAGATAGGAAATTCACCCCTGGGAACACATCAGTCACCCTGCTAGACAGGGGTCCACTGATGTAAATACCATGGGAAGAAATAGCTAGGGAACTGTTATGGCTAGGCGTGTATAGGCCCTAAGGTCAAAAGCCTAGTACCAACCTATGAACCTGTGAATATTGCTCTTACAAACTTAGAAAGTTGATAGAATAAAAGGTTTTGCATTAGCATGAATTTTCTGAAGGGTATAAAGTCTAAAGTCTGAAACTCAAATCTTTGTCATTTTTTCCAAATTCAATATTTAATGATTTGCCACTAATTTGCCAGAAAACCATATTTTTTAAAAAACAGACCTAAAATATGAGACAAAAATCTGAACATTCTGTGAAAATCTGTACATTTGAGAGGTATGGGGTGGGCACCTTTATTTTCTTGTACTATGGAACAGAGTAGGATGGACAATACATTTAAATAGTTGAAGGGGAGTGATTTCACAAAATGATTATCTTGTGCTAAGTCACACCAGCAGTGAAACAAGAGAGGGAACAAGATATCTGGTCAAATTAACATAAGGGCAGGCAACTAAAAAGACAGTCGTGTTTAAGAACACAGCAGTAACAGTGTGGAAGGGTGGGAGAAAATTCTGTCACAAGAGACACAGCTGGGACCTCTTTTCAAGTTTTAATATGCAGTTAAAAGCAGAATACAAGTAAAACACAGCGTAAAGAAAACAAACCACAGTGTACAAAATAGAAAAAGACAATAAAGTTATACAAAATACAAGAAATAAAAAGCAAACTAACCTTTCCCTCACAGCAAGCTGTGGTAGAATTTGGGTGAGCCTTTCCAGCTCTGAAATCTCTTTCTACATGAACAACAGCACATGAAGACATGCACATCTTTGCTGTTCCTGTCCTTCATCATTTAATAATTATTATACATACTTCAGCATTTTACCATCTGTGTTCTGCCTAGTACAAAATCCTGCTCCAAGCATCATCACTTAATAGGTTCATGGATGTTTACTAGGTGTGCTGTTCAGAAGACCACTGGGAAGCCTAGCCCATTTTCCCATTTACCCTAGAGAGCTGTCTGATTATGACATTAGTAGGCAAATGGAGGCTGAGAGATCCAAACCATGAGCTACAGGAAAACAGGTCATAGCCTTAATCGTCTGCACTTAATTGCCTGACAGCGATGACATCTTTCTATCAGGTGCTGTAGTTTGCTAGCATTAACAACTATCCAGAGGGTTACATTGCCCTAAAGTCTAAGCTTATCAGTACGTAACTGAGACCAGTCAAGTGGTCTGACAAGACTGACAGCTTGTGATCCTGTGGTCCTAAGTGGTCATTGTCTCTGGGGAAGGGGTATGAAACTCCCCACATCAGAGAACAACAGCTAAAATGTCACATGTATGATGATCACCCTTGGTCACATGACAAGGAGCCAAGTGTCTGATTTGCAACTGTCATCATTGCTAGGAATATTAACACTGCTAGCGTAGCTTTCTTTAATATAATAATCAAAGTAGTCAGTCTGGTTATTTGTCTGAACTGGCAGTTATTGGCGCTTGTCTGGTATGCCTTCTGTTATTAAATATATTATAAAAAGAAGGCAGAATTGTAGCTCTGCTTCCCAAATGACTCATTATATCTGAAACATGTGTCTGTGAAATCATGGAATGTATGCTTAAATGAATACTGGTCTAATATTGTACTTGTTATATAGCTGAAAAGGTGCTATTCTGCAACTGAGGGAAAGGCATTCTTAGCCCATGTTCTCTGCTAAATCTAATTTCAAGATTAAAAAAATTGTTTTTAAGATTTTTATTAGTCATAGTGTCTGTTAAATGATGAGAAGTTTTCAAAATTCAAATGAATTCTGGTAATTGAAGAAGTTTAACTTACACTGTTCTGATGCTGAACAGAAACCGTTAATATTTATATGCACTGGTGGTGTACAAATACACCGCATTGTTAATGATGTATTTGTGTGTTACTTTGTTGTACTACTTACATAGATATTGTTGTGCTCATATTTTGTCTTGCCTTGTTTGCCACACATTAGGTAACTGATCTAAAGGCTCAAAAATGCATTTTGTTCATTTTACTCTTGTTACAAGTGACAACAGACAACATTTATGAAGAGAAAGCACAAACCATACCCGCCTTGTAAAACGGAGGCATAAATAGCAAACATGTTACAGAATTTGCATTCTACCCCTTTCACTGACTACTTCGGTGAAACTGGTGCTGCAAGGAACTCTATTCCTTCTCTTTCTGGAATCACTAGGGTTGGGAGGGTGGCTTGTCTCACAAGGCATAATTGGCTAGGCTTAAAATGGCTTGCAAGGTCAGTTAGCTTAGGACTAATCTATGAACATAATCTATAAGTGAAGAGATAACATTGTGCCATCTACATCCCGCCACTCTCAAGACAAAAAGAGGTTGAGACCACAGGCCTAATTTGTACCAAAACTCATTTTTCATTGATTCCAGCTGCTTTGTCCATTCCTTATCTCGCTGACTTGTGTTTTTTTCTGTAACAGAGACATCAGTGGAAACCAACCAGTACTCAACTTACGGCACAGACAGTGTGTGAAAGAGGGTCTGAGCCAAAGGTGCCATTATGATGGATGAAGGCTCAGTGCTGCTACATAGCACAAACAGTGCAAGTGAGGCAGAGTTTACCAAACAGGAACCAGAACTGCTACCTGCTAAGAGAAAGTACTGATCTCAACAAGGCTCTGACTATTCATAGGACTGTTAGAAATTTCAAGGAAATTGAGTCTGTTGACCATTCATACCTTGCCAGTAGCCACCTTTAGGCCATGCCTCCTTTTCCTAGCAGTCTAGACAGGCTAAGCCAGTTAGGCTGGAGGGGAATTTGTGGGTATCTGTCCAATCATCTAGGTTCCACGTGGACTATAATAGTGTATTACACTGCAGGGCAGTCTGTTACAGAGGTGGGGGTGGAGTTACATGATGAATTTTTCTGCCTGTCTGTCTGTCCATGACATTTTAGTTTTCAGTTGGTGAAGATTTAGGTCCCATATTCTAGTATTTGTGGAACTATTAGACTTGAGGTGATAAAGGAGATACAGGACCACTGGGGTTGTAATGGCTCAGAAGACGAGGTGTAGGTTTCTTTCAAGAATCTATAAGATATAAAATAAAGGGTCAGTGTTTCCCATCTCTCTTGGTAGTGCAGAGTTTTTAAGCCTACAGTCTTCTTAGTTAGGAATCTCTGAGGTAATTCTACTTGTTGGATCTCTCTAAAGAGGTACATCTCAAAGGAGACACTGTAATGAAAACATGGACTAAACAGTGCTGAATATTACAGAACAATGGCCTATTTAGATCTGGATGATATTATCTTGGGAATTTGTTGCTCTAAGTAGAAGGATTTTCTCACTACAATTAACATTGCTAAGTACGTTGACTTTGTTTGACTTGACTGTTCATTTTTCTTCTTTAAGTTTGTCTTGTCAAAACTATCTCATTGAAAGACTGCATAATCAATTGCTTTTACTAACCATGTTATTGCCACAGGATACAACGTATGTTGATACAAATACTCATGTTAGTTAATATGTAATGAGCTAATACTTTGCTTTCTGTATTTAGCGAAGTGAAATTGCAACTGACAGCTTAGTATTTACCACTGTTTCTAAGACAATCCTTTATTAAGTTTATTTATTCAAACATAATCTGCATGAATGACAAGGGCAGCTGCAGTGGTGCAGCAGTTAGCATTGCTGCCTCACAGCAGCAGGTTCACCGGTTCGATTCTTGGCTAGTGTGTCTTCTGTGTGGAGTCTTCATGCCATCCCTGTGGTTGTGTGGGCTTCCTCTCAAAGGCATGCTGTAGGTAGAATGGACATTCTAAATTGGGATTAGGTGTGTGTATGCCTCCTGTGGAAGGTTAGGCACTGTGTTGGCAACTCAGCAGAAGGTTATGCACTGAGATGGCACTCAGCACAGTAAAACTTTACTGCCAGTTGTTCTGCAGACTGTTGTTCTGCTGTGGCAACCCCTAACTGGGAAAAGAAGAAGAATTTGGATGAATGACTGCAAAACTACAAATTCAATCCCAGTTTAGCAACTGCATCTGTTATGGATAAGGGAACACATAAATGTCCCAATATGTATTTGTTCTGTCATTATTTGTAATCAAAACATAAGGGCTAGAATCTACTATGAGAATGTAATGCTAGGCTTCTTACGATCCTCACAGATCATTAACCTATTAAGTGCCTATGAACCTGTAAGTAGGTGCATATGCTAGCTAGCATTTTTGTAGTATCACAGAGCAAGCTGTAAACAGACTGTACACATCCCCGTAGACAATTTGTTGTATAATTTGCAAAGGGCATCACATTTAATTCTGAGACAAATGCAACAAACAAGAAATAAGGTTATTGATCACCATGCCATGTAGAATTCCATACATCTGGTTGAGTACATTCCTGATGGTTAGGTTACACAGAGTCCATCAATTTTCTGCAGATTTATAGGAAACCACTCTTGCATTAACAGAGCAGATTATTGTTAAATTGTGTCTGCATTAACAGAGCAGATTATTGTTAAATTGTGTCTGTCAGGTAAGGTGTTAGCTCTTTGCTTGTTGTTAAAACTGTGCTAGGTTCTTCCTTTATGATAAAAATGTAACCATTTACTCAGTGTAAATTCCTATACTGTATGTATCAAGCATATGTAGCATTAGCACTGAGTTACCCTACTATGAGTGGTGAATATGCTCAGTGTTAAAAAATAAAACAAAATTAGGAAAAAAAACAAGGAAGCAAACAGACAAATAATTAAACAATGCCTGTCTTAGAATGATTCAATCTGGAGAGAGGTACAAGTATTTAATGAATTTTCAACTTGAGCCTCATTTGGTATGCATCATACCCACTCACTAACCAACTCCAAATACTAACCTGTGTTGAGGTTTTCAGAAAAACACTGCCGAAGCCCCCTAAGTGAAGGAGTAAGGAATCCCAGAATGTACAGCAACAACTTCCCTTTCATCAAGCACTTAAGATCTATAGAGTCTGCATCTACAGATGGTAATGACTTGATAGTAGGTGACATCATCATTATGCTCAGTGATATCACTCTAATCAGGCTAGATAAGAATATGGGGACCGTTGGCTGTCTTTTGAAAGCCAGAATCTGGGACACTGTGAGGGCTCACATCCCTCATTTCTAGCAAATATTATTATGACTTTGCAGTGGATCATGTGGGGTGAATGACCTTATGCACTCTACCTAGAGACTGACAAAACTAAACCAGCTGCAGACAGGATTACTGAATTACTTTGTATGTGGAGTATTATGGTATGTTACCACATCACTGATGGGAATGAAGGAAGAAAAGGGAATCTTATGATACCATCTGATTTGACAGAATGAGATCTAATTTCTGGATTATTTTGAAAACTAAATTAGTGTTGTTTGCCCCTTAACCTAGCACTATCCTGCATATGTCTAACAGTGCGGCAGCCCTTGGTATTACTGGCACAGGTCTGTTGCCTTTGGCTCACTATTACCATTTCTATTTTAGAGTTAAATCTAACTGAAGGAGTAACATGTTCAAATATTCTTCAATGTATTATTTATTGTTCTTTTGGCTTTTCCCGGTTAGGGTGCGCCACAGCGGAACTCCGGTCCACTAATGATTGGCAGTAGATTTTTTTTTATGGTGCCGAGTTGCCAGCCCGATGCCCAACCTTCAACGAAGGCCCACCCATTCTATGCATGTCTTTCGAATGCCAACCAACCACGGGGAGGACATGCAGACTCCACACAGAAGGCACTTCAGCCGAAAATCGAATGGGAGAACCTTTGCTGTGAGGCAACAACACTACCACTGCAACACCCCGCATCTGAAATTTGATCATCAGGTGAAATATGCCATTGACAGCATTAACCAAAACTGTGCCATTCTATATAAGGCCAAGATTTTCTGCACTGATATTACCAGACTGGCTACAATAAACTCAATTCTTCTGCCATCACTTTAGTGTTCAGCTCCTTCAGTGACTATGGTGATACTCTGCCTACAGCATAAACTAAAAGTTACATTATTTATTTATTTTTGCATCTCTTTTTGGTTTCCTTCACCTGATTACCACGTACTCCCAATGCCTCTTCACATCCACCACTTCTCCCAAACCCACCTCAGCCACCCCAGATTAACTCTGACCCATGGTCAGCACCGGAGAGGATATTGAGGCACCAAGGACAGCATCACATTACTACTAAGGAGTATTTTCCCATAATTCTCACTCCCTGCACCAGCTAAGGAACACCCTGTGCATGGGGCATACAATGGGTGTCAGTGTCGGACCAATACTGCCTCATCCACCTATAAGCAGCATTGTACAGCTATTTCCAAGAATCTATCAGGCAAATCAAATCACACAAACGTGCCACAAGCATGTAACAAAGATTGTTGGTTATTTGTAACACAAAAATGCATTGCTTCAAGATTGCTGTTCGGTACTGACAAACTCTGGAACAAACTCACTTACAGTCTCAGGTATACCTGTAAAACAAATGTCTTTAAGGCTTCAGTAAGTAAAAAATGCCCACAACATAAACTATAATTATGGCCTTGTTTAGTGTATCCAATCCTTTCAAAATGTCACCAATTGTCTGTATTTGTGAATTCCTTCTTTTAGTCTTTGCATACTATTTTTTTTAATATAATAGCTTATGAAGAACTTTTCGTTTAACAACTTTTAAATTAATTCAAAACAAAATCTGAATAAACTTGTAATTTACTAACTATATATATGGTGTAGGAATGTGTATAAATATATATATATATATATATATATATATATATATATATATATATATTTACTATTTACACTAATTGGCTGTTTATAATATTAAATCAACAATAGTTAATCATAAAATCATGAAGCCGTAACTTTTCAGAAAAGATCACAGAGTTGTCCTGATACATTTCTAGTAATAAAGATATATTTGTCCAGAACTTGTAAACCTCCGTAGCTTTCCTTCTTTTTATTTTGATTTAGTTTCATTACTGCAAATAGCTGATGATTTTTCCTTCCCAGTTTCATCTCAATTCTACAGGTTTCCCCACAGCCCTGTAAATTCAGACCTCTGTGATATATGTTTTGTTTTTTGATTAGGCAATGTATCCTAGAATGTTTATGTACAGTATTTCATTGGAAAAGTTAATTTTTGTATGCAATCTGCTTCATAGTTTGTTCTTGTAATTGCATGTATCTCATGTCTGCTCATTCATCATGTGCACTGTGGACTTTTATTTTATTTTATTTTTATTAATTTATTTTGTTTTTGGTTACCTGGTTTGCATGATTGGGTTCAGTCAAACCCTGGGAGAAAAGCATCAACATATTACCAATGTTTTTATCAGGCATTCAGTGATATACATGAACAGGCATTAAGTAATATTTCCTAATTAGATTACATTAATATGGAATTAGAGGCAGCTGTAAGAGTATAAAAGATAGTTATGCATTAACAGATGTTGAACATTGAGCATTTAAAGAGGTGCACTAGTGGGTTTGTCAAACAGATAACAGATCATGTGAACAGTGAGCAGAAATTCAAAGAAATGGAAGCGAATGAAGGAACTCGGTAATGCAGAGAATATTAATGGGTACTCACGTATTATCACAACCAGATTGGGTAGTCGTCCTACTTCCTAATGTTATGCCGAAAGTCATTTATCCTGCATTGGCAAGGGTCATTTAAAGTCCAACTCACTTTCCTATCACCTCGGTTCTGCAACAGGAACAGGAATACTGGCCCAATTCCTCCTTCCGGCTTGAGTCCTTTACTGCCGTAACTGAGGCTAACAGTTGGTTAAGACATACAGTTCCAGCATGCCTGTAATAGCGGGCCATCAGCCTTTTCATTTTTGTGTTTGTTTACATCTGCATTTTTAAAGGTTGCATGTTGATGTGACTTTATGTAGGGCTGAACCTTCCATGCTTTCATGTGTTTTTTTTTTTTGTTGGGGGGGATGGTTTACAGTACTGTGATCCTACCTATGAGTCTTCGGAAAAAGAAAGGGAAGAATCCCCGTGTTGTAATATGCATTGCAATGACTTGTGTATTGGGGTTAATTGTTTTTTCGACAAGAATCGTCAGTAAGACTAAACTCGATCCTAACTATTTTTGACTGTGAGAGAGTCTGTGCTTGGTAATGTAAAAGTGCTGCTTGTTCTCATCTGCCCTGTTCATTTCATTTTGTATGGAGGTGCTGCGGCAAAAGATGGACCCGGGTAGTCAAATTAGATCCAATTTCCTGTTCCTCTGTCACAGACAAGGTGAAACATTACTGATTTGCAGTCCACACACCCCTTTTCACTGCACAAAACCCTTGTTTCGCGATAACATCAGGAGTTATGCCTAGTCCCCAATCTGGTTGCGATAATACGTAAGTACCTATTAATGTTATAGTTAAGAGGTGATACATTAAGTAGTTTCAGGAAAGATTAAGGGCAGGATTCACGAAGGCTTGCACGGAGTCTAAGAGTAGTGTAAGACTCCATGCAGCCTTCGCGATCCAGGAACAGCCCAAAGTCCGTGTAAGAGACAAGCTAAAGCGTCTCTTACACGGAGTGGGCGTGGATAAGCTAATCACCTCACTTGCAGCCAAATAGCATGCAAATGAGGATGATTAGCGATCCAGGAAGCCCAGAACAGCCCGTGTAAGAGCCGTTTTAGCTGCAGAAATGTACTCAGTTGACAACTGAGTACGTTTCTGCAAAAATCGCAATGGAGCCATGTCAGCTCCAAATAAAGGGTGCATATGTGTCAGGCAGCATGCCAATGGCCAAATATGTGGCCATTGGCAAGGTAACCTGATGCAAAAGTAATAAAAATATATATATATTTTTTCGGCGATCGATGATGTTTAAACCCAGTGCAGCCCAGCGCAAACGGGCTGCGCTGTATAAAACATAAAAACGAAGGTTTTAAACCCACAAATGTGGGTTTTATGCAATACATGGAATGTCAATGCAGGGACCAGCAGACTAAAACCAACATGGCCACCGTGTATTGGTTGCTAAGGGGGGAAGCTGAGTCTAAGAGATGTAACTAAGCATTAGTAGGCAATCTGATGCAAATGAGTGTTAGGATACTGAATTCCACTGTCACATAGCAAATGAGCACAGTCTGAGTAGTGTAAGAGTTACAGAAGGGGAGGAACAGAGTAGGAGATAGGTGACATCACAGGGGGGAATGGTAGAAAGAAATGCAGTTCATTGGAGGTCAGAGTTACATGACAGATGTCAGACAGATATCATGGAAAGAGGTGTGCCACTAGATAAGCCTGAGAAAGTCAAGAAATGGAAGGTGTACACTGTTGCCTACACCAAAGTTTCTTGCTGGGCGTGCATGCGCACGTGTGCACGCCATGAAGTGTGAGTAAGATAGTGTGCACGCGTGTAAGGCAGACTGAGCATGTGGGAGCGTGTTTAGAGATGTTTAACACTGTTTGCGTGGGTGTGCACGCGTTTTAACCCGAATAAGCAGATTCAGAACCGTATAAGCATGTGTGCGCGCATGTAAGCCACTGTGAGCATGTTTCTGCTGGTTTGCACACGGCTCCTCCCTGAGGAAACAGAGAGGAAAAAGGAAGCAACAGATCTAGTAGGAAGCTAGCAGGGAATACTGCTGGAGCTAGCAGGAGAAAACAATTAGAAGCAGGCAGTTACACAGGCAGAATAGTAGCCCAGCCCAGCACTTAAAACTCTGCAAACAGCAGTGCAGGATGTTTCTCTCAAGAGGCACTGCAAGACAGGAGAAAGTTATTAGAAGTGAAAACTGAAAAAGCTTCACTCAGAGCAGAAATGTTAGGGGCTGCCATAGCTGTCATAATGAGACATAGGCGACTTGCTGAGGGTGGTGACAATGCAGATGGTGCCAGACAACCCACAGTGAGGAGACGGAGAAGAGTGTACAGGCCCAGGGTCACCTACCACGGGTTACATGAGCTGGAGATAGTAGAGCGCTATAGAGTGGACAGAGACCTCCTGCAGCAAATAGTGGAGCTGTGCAGGCCAAGCATCACACACAGAACCAACAGAGGGGAACCCATCCCAGTGGAAACCAAGGTATGTGTTGGCCTAAGAATACTAGCAACATGTACCTTCCAGAGACCAACTGGTGATATGATGGGGATATCACAGGCATCAGCCTCCAGGGTACTGCACCAGTTCCTGGATGCCATGTCAGCACATGTCTGTGATCATGTATATTTCCCCAATGCCCGTGAGGTATTGGCCAGCAATATGCGCCTCTTCCAGCAAATAGCGGAATACCCTGAGGTAGTGGGTGCAATAGACTGCACGCACATACGTATCAAAGCACCAGCTGGTGAGCGGGGTAGGGCATACATCAACCACAAGGGCTTCCCCTCCATCAACTGCCAGGTTGTGTGTGATGCCCAGGGCATAATAATGAATGTGTGTGCTGGCTGTCCTGGGAGCTACCATGATTCCCACATCTGGCATTTGACGCAGCTGTACCAGACATTTGCCAATGGGGACATCCCGCACGGACACCTTGTGGGGGATGCAGGTTATGCACTGGAGCCGTGGCTGATGACACCCATGAGAAACGCACACACACCTGAATAGGAACACCATAATGAGGCACACGCACAAACACGTAATGTAATAGAGCATGTGTTTGGGCTGCTCAAGCCACGGTTCCGGTGTCTGGACACATCTGGTGGAAGCTTGCAGTACACACCAACTACATGTACCCAAATTGTCATGGTATGTGCTATGCTACATAATATGATCTTGCGAAAACAGCTGCAGCAGGACCATCATAGGGCCGGGCCAAACAGCCCCCCACCATTGCCAAGGCCATCACAGGCAGAGCGTGACTCGTAGGAGGAACAACCTGAGCCTGCCCCAGTAGGCAGAAGGAGGTGTGCCCAGTATGCCCTAGCCTTGGCAAAGAGGCAACTCATAGCACATGCACTGGCTCAGTAGGAACCCTGGGAATGATACCCCTCTCTCACTCACTCATATAATAACAGGGATGCCTAAAATGACATGACCTGGTCACAAACATGTACAGGGAAGTGTAATATGTGCATCCGACAGAGGCAACCCTGCAGCACCACCTGAGGCATGAATGCCATGTGTTAAGTAATGTAACACCATGTACTATATGCACACCTGAGGACCCTGACTAACATCCTACCCTCACCAAGCATCATGCCACAATATGACAATGAGATGATCAAGTGCAATAATTGACTGAAGTATCATAGTTAGTCAAAGAGGATCCAATGTGTGCCAGTCTGGGATGACATGCTGAGCATGACATGATGCTCCACCTGCTAGGACTGGCGTGCACCTATCAGTACAGGCCGTATGGATACTGGCAAAGGCTGTTGTTACCCACAGTGTGCCCTGAATAGGTAAGGCTCAAAACACAAACCTATCTCCATAGGTATCAGAAGGGATAAGAATAAGATAAGGGATAAGTCGAAACAGCAAGATGCATGCAGTCTAAACTCACCCAGTATGGAGAATGTTGATATCTGTGCTGTAACAGAAAACTGAGTCAAGGCTCACAACAGCACCCTAACACTACCAGGTTACACCTCATACTGTGCTGTACAGCCTCAAAACATGGAACAAGCTACAAAAGGAGGGTGACTAGCAAGAATTGTCAAGGAAAACCACACCCCATGTTGGTACCACAACAAGAAGCAGCATGGACTAGCCATGGTCAAGTAACAGTGGCTAAAACTGCCCCCCAGTTTATAGCCTGCTACAGACTACTGTCCCAACACCAGGAACTGCACCTGGCCTATGCTGGAATACATGAATATATAAAGTCCTCCAAACCACATTATATTGGGTGACTGAAAATACCCAGACATAGACTGGGAGCATTATACTAGCTCCAACAGTGTAGGACAAAAGTTCATAAAATCCATAAACCAAAAGGCCCAGGAACAACGTACCACTCCCACAAGAGGGGTAAGCATGCCGGATGTGATAATCAGCAACATGGGTACTGGATGGCATGATGAGAAGTGTACCCCTCACTGGTAAAACCAGACCATAGAGTAATCACACTGGATATACACATCCTGACCACAGTCCCTGGCCAGAAAACCACAGTGAAAAACATGTGTAAAGCAATATTTGCACTCCTCCAAACTGATGCGGAATCCATTAAAGGTCCTGTGCAGGTGCAAAATATGGGCCACACCGCAGAACCTGTAATACAGCCATTCCATGAACACTGCCAGGAATGCTTGGATTATGCAATCCTAAATTAAAACAAGACACAATGCCATACACGCAGGCATCTGGCATGGTGGACACCAGCCATAACCAAACCATGCAAGAGAATGAGGAAGCTACTACATGATAGAGCAAACATAAACAATGAAGTAATCACTGATCAGTAGTATGGCAATAAAATATGTCCACACATATAATCCACTAAGGCCAGCCACAACAAGTTGAATCTGTGAATCCTGAGGCAATGTTACACCTGCCCCAAGTACACAGACAACCCCAACTCCACACAAGAAATACAAATATATGTGAGAGATGCAACCATCTATCCAAACTGGAGGCTGAGCTCCCTCAACTCAGTACTCCCAAAACTAGTCAGGAGGAGAAGGTAACCACACACACCACAAACACAGTCCCACATAGACCTATCACAACTGCAAACCAAAGACATAAACACAGAAACACATTCCCGGAGGCACAAATTACAAACACAGCACACCAACAGAGGCCTCTAAAGCAGACACCCAATCAAACAACCTCCAAACATAGCACATGCAACACATAGTACACAAAGCTGGTGTGCCAAACAGTCACAGGCCAGAAGGAGAAACAACATGCCTTATACAGTTGTAATAGGTGACTCCATAGTCAGACACACTGCTGTCCCGTACACCAGACTGAACAAGGGAAAGGTACAGTAAGCTGCCTGTAGGCTGCCACAATACGCCACATAGAAGTATGCAGGTCACTCCAAAGCAAGTAGAAATATGATGCAGTCATAGTCCATGCTGGTGTGAATGACCTGAGATGTACCTCCCTAGACTACATGAAAAGAGACATAGATGAGCTCTCTGATTATGTAGTCCAGGCCTGTATGACACTCACTGTTTGCAGCATCCTACCCTTACCAAGAATAATGCCACAGTACAAACACGGAATGATCAGTCATAGCAAGTGGCACACTTACTGGTGTCATTCCAAGGGGATCCAATGTCTGTCTGCTTGGGATGTCATGCTTGACAAGCCACACAGCTGTTCCTGGGATGGCTTGCACCTGTTACCCCTGGGCGTCTGGATATTGGATAAGGCATTTGCCACCTCCATAGAGCCTTTTGTAGGCAAGGCTGCAAAGACTAACCCACCACCCTAGAAAACATAAGTGGAAAGAAACATAAGGGCAATGCTGACCAATGCCAGATGTGTAAACCCCAATATGCATGCTCCCAAGGCCATCCCCAGTATGGAGAACATCGATGTCTGTGCAGTGACAGAAACCTGCTGCAAGCCTCCTGACAGCACACCAGCACTACCAAGTTATACCACATATCATGTGTTAGGGCCCCAAAACCTGGAACAAAACATAAAAGGAGGGTGAGTATCCATATTCAGCACAGACACCCATACGTCCAGGTAACTGACAATGCACAAGGCATTGGAGTCCACCCATGTGCAACTAACTGTAGGTAAGACTGCTGTACAGTCTGTAGCATGCTACAGACCACACTCTCACACACAGGAACCCCACCCAGCCATCCTGACGACACTGGACAGTATGAATGTCCCACCAAATACCAAACAAGGTACCACAAATTACCACATAGGTGGTAAACCATTATGCATGGAAGGAGTAATCAGGGACCTAGGGACACAAGTGGACAGTAACCTGTTATGTGACACTCACATTGCCAATGTGGCTAGGATGACTGTCTACATTTGACACTGTATCAGGAAAGGATTCACATCTACGTCAACAGAGGTCATTGTGCCCCTATACTGTTCTCTTATCACACCCATAATCTAGTACAATGCCTCATATGGGATGTACCTTACCTGACACCTGTAGCAGTTAGAAAGACCTCAAAGGTACCTCACCAAGAGGATAAAGGGTCTCAAATATATGTCATATGCTGCCTGGCTGTAGACACCCCAGCTGAATGCAGTCACATACTGCCTACACAGAGGCATTGCATGCCTGTTGTAGAAGGCCATGCCCAACACAGGAGTAATGGACATGCTCCACCCCAGAAAACTCAAAGCCATCGGAGCTGTGAGAGTGAGAGATGTCAACCTCAACAAATAATGAAATCGGATGTGCTGGAAGGGACAGATACATAATCCAGAGGCTCCCCACACCCTGGACCAGAATCCCACTCCATGTTAGGCAGAGCCCCTCACTGACACTCTTCAACAGGAATCTTGCCAAGTGGATGGATGATTGTAGCGTTACACTGGTGGTCTTCACTGTGTCATGCCCAGACAGAGGCACAGAAAAGCAAATCATAAATGGCCATAATATTCACATAGCAAGGGGTGGCAAAAGCCACACACACTCTGGCTAGGCTAACAAATGCCCTAGGGTGGATAGCCTAGTATGAACCTATGAACCTATGAAGATACAAATTGTACAGGACACTAAGGATAATCTCAAGGCTTTCACAACTGATGGTAGGAACCGTGTTGGGAATTCACAGATATGCTCTGAATCACACAAATATCACAAACAACATACCAAACACACACACATATTGCCAACATACATCCTGACAGGTGCAGTGCAACCCCCCCCCCACAGAATGCAGAATATCTATCCCAGCAGACTGCTGGCCCCCTGACATTGCAGATGCTGAGGTAACAGCCAGCATCTACAAAGCAAAACACACAGCAGCAATGGTATGAGATGGTGTCCTGGGCTGACTCCAAGATGAATGGAATGCCAAATCACACTACTGCTCAATGTCAGCCGTACCACAGAATATGTACCCAAAGAGCAGTGTACAACAACAGTGGTCCTTCTCAACAAAGGTGTTGCCTGAATGGATACTGAAAACTACTACCCCAGAATCCTGAGAAGCTTGGTCTGCACAGCTATGGAAAGGATCAGCATGTACCGCAGACATAAAGATATTGGGGACCTACTGACACCGGACCCTACCCAGTGTGGCTTTCTTAAGTGCAGATCCTGCCCCTAAACATGTTTGACTCAATTGAAACAATCATTAAGATCATTGATGAGGGCAATGTGGTCCACACAGCGTAGCTGGACCTTGCAAAGGCTTCTATACAATACCCTACGTGTTCATTATAGATAAGCTCACCAGCTTAAATATAAACCCCTATGTCAGTAGAGGGGTTGCAAACCAGACCAAGGACAGAACAGACATGGTCAGACATGCTGCAGCCATGTCAGACTACAAACCAGATATAACTGGCATCCCACAAGGCTTGGTCCTGGGATGTCCCTCGTCTGGTATATATGTCCCATAGGTACAGGCAAACAGGGAAGGACTGTGTCTGAACATGTTTGCAGAGGACTACAAACTGCTCACCATATATGATCCACCAGCTGACACAAGCATCCCACAAATGGGCCACATAGAAACAGACAACTGGTGCCATAGCCATGTCAGCAAGCTAATTGCAGAAAAGTGTATAGTCAACCCCCGTGGATATACAGTAAGTGCCCACCAATTACCACATAGGTGTTAACCCATTACGTAGTTAACATGTAATGAGTGACCTGGGGACACAAGGTGATAGATATCCTGCATTGGACAAACATGTGCTGTAGTGTTTACAGAAACATACTATATACCCACCTAATCATGAAGGTTGTCAGATCTAGATAAGGGGAGGTCATTGTGGCTCTGCAGTCATCCTTCATCAGCGGTACAATTGACTACAATAGCCCCTGTGGGATGTACCTCAGCAGACACCTCCATCAACCGTAAAGTCCCCAACAGTACCTCACCAGGAGTATCAAAGAGCTTGCACAGATGCCATGTGTTGCCTGTGTTGCTGGTATCAATAAACATGCTGCACCTTGTACAATCTGAATGGCAGTGAGCTATGCACATGAGAGACCTGAACCCCAGCACTGACTTACATAGGACAAGCTGTACTGCATGAACCATAACACAGAAGCCACCCCCACCCATGAGTGAACTCCCAGTACAGGCTACCCATAGAGTCACTTATCAATTTTCCTCAATAGGAATCTTGATGAGTGGATGGGAGATGGTAGCTTTATCCTGGGTATCACTGTCATGTCACAGGTAGACAGAGGCACAGTATACTAACCATGACATATGTCATGGCAAACTCCACTTACAATGTGTGTTGAAGGACAAACACACTCTCCAACTAGCATTAGACATGGACTAGGGCACATCGCTAGTGTTTGCAAATGTACACCTATGTTGTGGAATACACTACCAATGTTGGACAAGCCTGGTTTAAGTAGTTCATATCTGAACAGAATGCAACATGGTCAGATGTACACAACTGGCCCCTAACCAGGCTGTTGTGCTCACTATGGAAATGTAAAGCAGTGATAGGACTAAAGCCCAGGATACTGTCCACCACAGTCAAAGTACTGAACCAGTACACTATACAGTACTACAGTGTTAGGTCAGTGTGAAAGGATATTGACAACTGTATGCAAAGTATCCCATGCAAACAGTGCAGGCACAGTATAATCCTGTTGTGTTCACACACAAAGCAGTTGTACAGTAACTACACAACATGACACACAACATACAACCATAAACAGGTGATATTTGTTGAAGTTCACACTCATCCACAAATGTGGTGGGCTGCAGAGTTCAACATATGGAATGCTCACACTGGGCATGCTCACACACTTTGATAAATGAGACATATGTCAGACAACATGCCATGGGAAGGCTGAACTGGGCATGCTCACACACTTAGGCCAAATCTCAGTTTAGCAGTTGGCCGCACATATCTGGTATTTTTACGTGTTATTCCAGGATCCAACCACATTACAGCAGTCTGCCCAGTGCACACAGTTAAATGACTACAGAGACATACGTGATATAGTGGATCCCTCCCATATGCAAACATCTTCCACAGATGCACAAGTTGTTCATACAAACAGGGAATGCTATGGCAATAAAGATGTGCAAACAGTCTATCAGCAACAAATAATGTGCATTTGACAATTAAACATATGGGTGTAGAGGTCAACACTAGGCTGTTTGCCCTAGGGAATGACAGCTTAGCCAGAGTGTGCTTGGCGTCTGCCTCCCCACAGGATGGACATTCCCCTTTCTAAACACCGATGATGTTAGCACCCTATAAGTACAGCAGGAGAAAAAGAACCTCCAAATAATACGAATAGCGCGCTCCGCTAATGCGTCTGTCACAATTATCATAACATAGTTAGGTAGGGGTTTGAATCCTGCAAATGCTCAGTGTGTGGGGGGGTGTGTGTGAGTGGGGTTGTTGTGTGTGTAAGTCTGCGGGAGAGAAATGTCCCATTCGGCAACTGGAAAAACACACTACAGGATGCACATTCCCCTTTCTAAACACAGATGATGTCAGCACTCTATAAGTATAGCAGGAGAAGGTAATCCTCCCAGTAATGTGAATAGCGTGCTCTGCTAATGCGTCCATCTCAAGTGTCATAACATAGTTAGGTATGAGTTTGAATACTACAAATGGCAAGTATGTGCGTTTGGTTAAGGAGGGTTAGTGTGTGTGAGGGAAATGTCCCTTTTGGCAACTAGAGAACAGACTACAGGATGCACCTTCCCCTTTCTAAACACAGATGATGTCAGCAATCTATAAGTATAGCAGGAGAAAAGAAGCTTTCCCGTAATGCAAATAGCGCGCTCTGCTAATGCGTCCGTCTCAAGCGCCATAACATAGTTAGGTAGGGGTTTGAATCCTGCAAATGTGTGTGTTTGGCTGAGGGACATTTGTGTGTGAGGAAAATGTCCCTTTTGGCAACTAGGAGAACAGACTACAGGATGCACATTTCCCTTTCTAAACACTGATGATGTCAGCACCCTATCAGTACAGCAAGAGAAGGGAAACCTCCCCGTAATGTGAATAGCACACTCTGCTAATGCATCCGTCTCGAGTGTCATAACAGAGTCAGATAGGGTTTTGAATCCTGCAAATGGCAAATGTATGTCTTTGGCTGAGGGGGGTTAGTGTGTGTGAGGAAAATGTCCCTTTTGGCAACTAGGAGAACAGACTACAGGATGCACATTCCCCTTTCTAAACACTGATGATGTCAGCACTCTATAAGTATAGCAGGAGAAGAAAAACCTCCCAGTCATGGGAATAGCGCGCTCCGCTAATGCGTCCATCTTAAGCATTATAACATAGTCAAGTAGGAGTTTGAATCCGGCAAGTGTGTGCGTTTGGCTGAGGGGGATTTGTGTGTGTGAGGAAAATGTCCCTTTTGACAACTAGGTGAACAGACTACAGGATGCACATTTCCCTTTCTAAACACTGATGATGTCAGCACCATACAAGTACAGCAAGAGAAGGGAAACCTCCCAGTAATGCAAATAGCACACTCTGCATATGCATCCATCTTGAGTGTCATAACATAGTCAGATAGGGGTTTGAATCCTGCAAATGGCAAGTGTGTGTTTTTGACTGAGGGGGGTTAGTGTGTGTGAGGAAAATGTCCCTTTTGGCAATTAGGTGAACAGACTACAGGATGCACATTTCCCTTTCTAAACACTGTTCAGCTGAAGGCCATGGCTCTGGCACAAGTTGTCTGTTTCTATGATGCCCCTTTGGAAGATGCTTGTGTCGGCTGGAGAGTCGATTATGGTGGCCAGTTCGCAGTCATCTGCATATTTGGTCAGCCACAGTCCGTCCATGTTGGTCTGTACCTCCGATAAATATATACCAAACAAGAGAGGTCCCAGGACTGAGCCTTGTGGGACACAACTCGTAACTGGTTTGGAGTCTGGCATGGCTCCAGCAATTCTAACCATGTGGGTTCTGTCCTTGAGCCAGTGTGCAATCCATCTAGTGACATAGGGGCTTATATTTAAGCTTGTGAGCTTCTCTAGAATGCCCAAGTGGGGTATTGTTGTGAAGGCTTTTACGAGGTCCAGGTAGGCTGTGTGAACCACCTTCCCCTTGTCAATGGCCTTGGTGACTGTTTCAAAGAAATCAACCAGGTTTGAACCAGGTTAAACCTGGTAGTGCTGGTGTGCTCTCAGTAGCACTGAACCAGGCATCTGTTACTGCACAGATATCGATGTTCTCCATGCCAAGGAGAGTTTCGGGTGCATGCATCTGGAGGTTTAGACTTCTGGCATTGGGTAACATTACTCTTAGTTTCTTATCCCTTGTGATATCTATGAAGGTGGGTTTGTCATTTGAGCCTTGCCTAACATAGGCACTATGGGGGTAGCAAGAGCCTTTGCCAATATCTGAAAGCCCAGGGGTGACAGGTGCAGGCCATCCCTAGCGAAGCAGGTAGTTCAACAGAAGATGAATATGTGAAGGTGTAGTGCCTGTGATTAGTTAGCAGTAGCATATATGACTGCTCACATGGACACATGTCAGGAAAGTCATATGCACTGTGTCACAGGCAATGTACATGTGAACAGGACAAACAGTGACATCCTGTCAAGTGAGACATGGACATACATATAGTAAGCAATGCAGATGGCACTAGGAGTCCACAGAAGCTCTATAACTATGCATTGCAGGTGTGATCAGTATTCCAGGGTAATTGCAAGCAAACATGCATGCAAACAAAGCTACAGTAAACAGGGCTGCATGTAGTCCATTGTACAACAAACAAGCTGTACCACTTCCAGTAGGTAACACTGCAAATATGCAGGCACTATGCACATGTACATGGAAATACATGGGTCAGATGGCTAGGGTCCAGACTCAGCACACACAAGTGTACAGACCATGTACTGTCAGGATGTACAATAACTGGATGGAAACCCATGTGCTCATACCTGCAGTAATACACATGTCAAATAACAGACACTGAACCTTCACTCAGTGGTTCCATACTTAGTAGGATGCATGCTACCTGGCCTGCCACCACAGTATCCCTGACATATATGGGGACTCTCCCTCCTGTGACAGTTAGTTTTGTGTGTTGGGGCTGTCTAGCATGGTATGAGATGTGAGCTTGCAGTGCTAGGGTGCTCCTGTGTGTCCTGTACCAGTCGTGTAGTACAGCACACATATCAACATCCTCAAACATCTGCATTGCAGAGTCCAGTGTGGGCAACATGCCACTTACAGTTTACATGTCCATCATTGCGTATTACTACATTCATTACCTTATCCCCTGTGCTACCTATGTATGTAGCCTTCTGTTGACATCATTACCACCAGTATGCCAACATGTGCAGATGATACACTATGGTACTTACCATGGGTGTAGACAACAGTACATGACAATCACACACTTACTGCATCAGGCATGCTGTGATATACCCACAATTAATTCAGCACACAGTACTGTTAACAACATAATACTATTACTACACATCTATGTGGTCACCCTGTGCATCAGCAACATGTTAACCTGTACCTGAACAGTTGTTACAGATTGCAGGAGGTGGCACAGTTTCATCATATACACAGGGTGTGAACTTGGTATGCCTGAGTCAGCCACCGATACCACCGATTGACATGTATGTGTATGTGTGTTGGTGAGGGACAGCAGTAGAAGGTGGGGCAATGTTGATGCACTGTGTGCGTATATGCGGTAGCCCTAGGTGTTGTCAATTTGCATGTGTGTACGGATGCACACAGTTCCACCATATGGCTGCCATATACTGGTGTTTGTGGACAGCCACAGACTGTACCTGCCAGGTCATACAGATCAGTGTCTCTGGCCACGGACACGGTACCTGTGCCTTGCAGGGGTGCTATGGACCGTATCCGGTACCAACCCAGACTGGGTACTGTCATCAGAAGCAGGTGTTCGTTGACTGGACACAGATCTCTGTCGGGCCTGGCCAGAGCCACGTGCACGTGGTCTCCTGGGGCAGTCTGATGACAGCACAGACCCAGCATTGCTGGGGCTGCTGCTGGCACTACGGGGGCGGCCGCGGCCCTGTTGTCATCCGCGATGACTGCCAGCTGCTGCTGTTGCTGGCATATGGCCACGTCGATGCCTCAACCGCCCACCATCGCCCTGGCTCATGGACATGTAGTTGTGGAACCGGTCTAATATGTCCCCACAACGTCTGTCTATGACCGGTGAAATCACGGATGGCAGCCGCAATGTCACGCATACTGTCAGTCATGGCTGTGCGACATGCTGTCAGCTCCCTCAGACCCTGTCTGGTGTACCGTTCCATACATGACTGTGCCTGCATGACAGCCCGAAACATAGCTGAGGTTGTAAGACCTCTGTGGGCACGTCTGACAGGGGCAGTACACCCACGGATGCTCCCACGAGAACCCCTGGACATCTGTCTGTGTGGTACCATCTCTGGGCCATGCCCATGGCTGCTGTGTGGTGAGGCATGTGCCACAGATACCACATTACCCTGGTCAATGCCCACTGTATGCTGTCCATCACCTAGGGACATTGGTGACAAAGGGTGTATTGGCAGTATAACTGTGCGCATTGATGGGGTCGACAGCTGTGTACTGTCAACCGGCTGACCAATGGCGGACCCTGGCATACCTTCCTGTGCCATTACACAGATGTCATCATTATCAGTACCCACGGCACCTGATTCAGGTTCCCTGCTACATGACACCAGAGCAGCACCAGAACCTGTGGGAGGGAAACAGGAAACACAGTTTAGAATGTCTACACATTACCAGTGATGCACACATGCACACATGCACACATGCACAGGTGCACAGGTGCACACATGCACACATGCACACATGCACAGGTGCACACATGTACACATGCACATATGCACACATGCACACGTGCACACATGCACACATGCACACATGTACACATGCACACATGCACATGTGCACACATGCACAGGTGCACACATGCACACATGCACAGGTGCACACATGCACACATGCACACATGCACACATGTACAGGTGCATACATGCACACATGCACACAGTTTCACACAATTGTACAGTACTCAGTATGCGTGATATCAACACACAGACACAGACACACCTACATGCATACAAAGAGCACTACTAAGTAAGCCAAATAGTACTATTACTATCAAGACTATTACAGGAATTGTTAATACACATTCACTAGCATGGATAGGCTGCATTGCTGTTATACCAGAGGGACCTGCAGACGTGAAGAAACTAATGTCAGTGGGCACAACTGTGCCATTGTTACTGAGTATGATACAGGTCAGTAGTACAACAGTCGCCTTTCACAGGTCAGCTGCCAATATTGAGGATATCACACTTGCACATTAAATACTATGGTGACAGCTACAAACCAAGGATACACCTCACACATGCATTAACTACCAGTGTACACAACAGTCAACTATACATATGGCATATTACCTGCACGTTCACTGTCTTGCTGCTGTGGCTCCAGCCTCCATCATAATGCATGTCTGCTGCTGTTGTTGTTGCTGGCGGACTGGAGCCACTACACTCATGAGTAGTCCCTCCAGTCTGGTGATTGGGGGATGTGTAGCCACCCCACCACCTGTGGTGACCTGTTGCCTGTGGATATCCGATGCACGCTGATGGACATGTCTGATTAAATCACTGCAGTGATGTCGTACCTGCTCATATGTCCTATTATGCGTGCCTATGTCATTTACCCGACGGACAAGGTCTTGCCACAGTGCAGCCCTCTCCTGCTGATTCTGGCTGGTGCGGGAAAGAGTATTGCATAATCCCGCACCAGGCTCCTGTGTATCTCCTCATCCTCAGCTGTGGAGTAAGTGGGATTCCGGGTGGGCCATGTACCTGAGAAAGAAAATAACCTGATATCAGCAATATATGTCAGGAGAATTTGGCACACATACTACACATGCTACTCGACTGTTATGATACAACATATCTCACATATATAGCATCTGTCTGTCTATTGGTGGATACACATGTAAATGGCCAGGTATCAGTGCTCAGCCAGCAACTGTGCAACAGTACCTGGCACACTCCATATGACATACTACCAAACCCCAGCAGTCAGAACACTGATTCAGGTCAAGAGCACCTCCTCACTCTGGGGGTTTGTATCTAGGTACTGTATGGCCTACATCATCAACTACTGTGAGCTTACCACACACTGATTGCCTTGGATATACATATCCCACCTCCACCACCAGCACAAACGACTATAGTGAATAACATTACAGATGCAAACTTTACACTTTGTAACAGTGACATGGTATCCTTTCAGCCCACTGCGCCAGTGGCAAATACAACCCACAATGCTGACCCCTACACAATTGCTTTCTACAGACATCTCCGAGAATGCATGGATCATGCAATCCCATATATGACCAAGACACTCTCCACAAAGGGACAGCATCCTGTCTGGTGGACCCCAGCCATAGACAGATTGTATTACAGAAGATGGAAGCTACTGCAAGACAGAGCATAATTCCATAAAGGGAGGGCATGTCTGAGCAGCACTAGTAAGGATCTATTTTCTATCATACAAACATCCATGGGCAACTTTGAGAGGGAAATCATGAGGGACACTACAGATAACCAGAAGGCCTTCTTCAGTTATGTTAGCAACCTGGTCAGAATCCATCCTCTATGCCCATAGTTAGTACACAACAACAAATATTTCACTGACACCACAGATATTGACAACATTGTGGCAGACAGGTTCAGTGCAAGTGTCACCCCGCCCTCTCCCCCAAAATAAGACATAGTTATCCCAGCTGACTGTAACCTCCCTGTCATCACAGTTGTCCAGGTGAGAGCCACCCTCAGGAAAGCAGAATAGACAACATGAATGGGACCTGATGGTATCCCCAGTTGCATGCTACATAAACTCTGACAGGTGCTAAACACACATATAGAAGTGCTATGTAACACTAGCCTGACTACAGGATATGTACCTGTGCACTGGTGCACAGCAGCAGTGGTTCCACTCCACGAAGGAGGCACCTCAACATACCAATACAATACGGGGTTGGGAGGGTGGCCTAATGGTTAAGGTGTTTGCCTTACAAACTCAAGGTGCAGGGTTTGAGTCTCACAAGGGATAATTGGCTAGGCTTTAAATGGCTCACAAGGGCAGTTAGCCTAGTATGAACCTATGATGGAACCTATGATGGAAGTACAACACAATACATTACATTACAATACAATACTATACAATATGCTATTGCCCCTAGGACTACAGCAGCGTACTGTTCTGCTACCCTTACCATTGTGACACATGTGGTGTGATGGTACCTGCTGCTGTAGCACAGTTACACAGGGTGACTCATATGGCATATTACCTATCTGACTAACATTCAGCAGGGGTATGTGTGACATGTACTCATGGAGAGTCTTGCTTCTTAACACTGTGTGGTTTATTGCAGGGTATGTCTCATCTGTGGGTAGGAACTTTTACCTCCACATGTGCACTATATTGCAGTGGCACGGACGACACACAGCAGTCATTTAGGTTGTGGATGGTGTGAGGTGTTACTATGGTTGTTGGACATCTGTCATGGGTGTGACTTACATATGTAAATCCGGAGTGGTAACCTCTATGTGGGTAGTATATGTGTACTCTGTGGTGTTGTCAGTCACTGTGCATTGGTAATGTGTTTGAGTGCATTGTCACAGTGTTGTACATGTCACTGTGTCCTTCTCCATATCTGTAGCTGTCATGTGAGGTCCATACCATGGCATCCATTATGTGGTGTGGAGGGTACACCTACATGTCCATAGCTGACACACAATGTTCGCTGACACATACCATGTGCAGGTATTCCAGGGATAGTGTGCCACTGTGAATATCATTGGGACCACTATTGTACACATTTATGACCCTGTTCACCCCTGACACATGCAGTGGT